>NC_084751.1:15017881-15037881 GCF_033978785.1 Entelurus aequoreus | reverse complement strand
GACGTATAGTAGTTACAGTATTTCCACTGTATACATTATTACAAAATCACTGTATTGTAATATTATCGGGGCGTAACTCTTGCCTCATGTAATCGTATTGAGTCAGTTAGCAATAATCAACATTGTGACATATCCCAGTTTGTCGTGACCAATCATGACAGGTTGGACCTTGTATTAGTGTTTTCCCGTGTTTTTTTTCTTATTTTTCATTCCACTTCCCATTAGTCTCCACTCATATACACTTTACTGCTGCCTGAGTGCTGTTTCCTGATTCCTGATTGGCAATCTGAAGACACACCTGTCCGTCTTTGACAATCAGGTGGCTTCTTAATTCAGCATTGTTTGGTTGGACTGACTAGTTCATTGTTCTTTGCACATGTGTACACGTCATGCTGTACACATCCTTGTTCCCCTTTGCTTGGTTCTTGTTTGGCTTTTTGTTAGTTTATTTTTTGGACTCATCTGTGGACTTTTGTTTCGTCCACTGTAAATATTGAAATGTTATTTTACCTACACGCTGTTGCTCGTCTCTGCATTCTGGGGTCATGCCAACAACCACCATTCACAACCGTGATCTTGGTAAAGAGGGTGGCACTCCCTCCCATGTCCGTGTCTGCTCTGCTTGCCTTTTTGTCTCGTCCTGTCTTGTTTAACTTTCTTGTGGCCTCTATTTGCTCTGCTCTCCAAAATCAAAACGATGAAATTGACCAACTTTTCTCTCAACAAAATTGACAAGATCTCGGGTTCAGGGGAACCTGTTTGTCCTATCTGAACGGTTGTTGCTGGCTACACGACGGACTCTTGATAGAAACGGAGTGCCGCATGCCTGGTGATCCTTTTTGGTCGAGGACGTTGACGATATCTACCTATATGGAATCATGATAACCGGATATCTGCTCATTGGAGGAAGCATTGCCCTGATGTATCGACACATTGGAAGATGCTGGCAGCCACTATGCCACAAATGATTCTAGGATGCGGGCAGAACTGTGGACCTTTTTGATTTTGGATAACCGCAGACTGCCCTGCAGGATGAATTTGAGGACCAGAATCAGACCACCAGAGTAAAAAGTTTAAATTAGTTTTTGCTCTCAAACACAATCATTCTAGTCTTGATTGTTTTCCCTGGATGCGACTTGGCAAGGTCGTTACTTCAAGATTCCCCTCGAGGACAGTGCAGTGAAGAAGAAACAAACTCTGTTCCTTTGCCACCGCATGCAGAGCGACTTCAGGCCCACAGACTTAACAGACACACACACCATGGATTATGGCTACATATGCGCACATACCCCCACTCCACGCTTTTGCCACCTGCTTCACCTCACGTGGTATGACGGACAACAGAGTAGCACCCCTAGTGGCCTGCCCCCAACCCCTCCTGTTGCAAGTCTTGTGGTTTCTGTGTCAACACGTGTATATGCACTTATCGGCTGGCAAGTTTATATTCCTCGGCCCTAGTTTGTGCCCTTCCCCAGTAGGAGCCCAGTCTGAGGTTTACTTTTTTTTTTACTCATCATCCCTACTGTCTACTTTTTTATGGGCTCCTGTAAGTTGTGACCCATTACCGTTAATATTGTAACCGGTGATACTGCTCATTTACCAAAGGAGCAAGCTAGCCTTAAAACTAACATGAAAACAAGAGACATTAATGTCCCTTCCCGTTACAAACGTCATACACTAATCTAAACGTGTATAAACACATTTCTGTCTGAGCAATTCAATCAATCAATCAATCAATCAATGTTTATTTATATAGCCCTAAATCACAAGTGTCTCAAAGGGCTGTAAGCACAGCGTGATAGATATGAAGATCCATATTTTACGGACGTGTCTACAACCGGAAGTAAACCTTGGTTCTGCATAAAAAAAACGGAACATTTTATGATTCTTCTGCCAATTAAAGCATATTGTGTCTTTTTTTTATTTTTTAAATCAAACTTGGTTAAAATATTTTAGTAAATGTATCACTACTTTCTGAGTACACTGAACAATACGGTAGTAATATTAACCGTGATACTATTGGTCACTATAACCATAATAGTACATTTTCATATTGTTGCATTCTAATCACAAGCTACTTTGCAGTTACTGACATTTTAATTACGTTACTTTGCAGCATAATTGCAGTATCATGACATCACCCTTTTATTGGCAAATCATTGCAATTAGAGGTGGGGATCTTTGGGCGGCTCACGATAAATCGATTATTTATGCGTCTTTAAGTAATATATTGTATTGTGTAATATACAGTATACTAGAGATGTCCGATAATATCGGACTGCCAAAATTAACGGCCGATAAATGTTTTAAAATGTACCATCGGAAATGATCGGTATCGGTTTCAAAAAGTAAAATTCATGACTTTTTAAAACGCCGCTGTACGGAGTGGTACGCGGACGTAGGGAGAAGTACAGAGCAGTTACATCTCCCAGTCATACTTGCCGACCCTCCCGATTTTCCCGGGAGACTCCCGAATTTCAGTGCCCCTCCCGAAAATCTCCCGGGGCAACCATTCTCCCGAATTTCTCCCGGTTTCCACCCAGACAACAATATTGGGGGCGTGCCTTAAAGGCACTGCCTTTGCGTGCCGGCCCAATCACATAATATCTACGGCTTTCCACACACACAAGTGAATGCAAGGCATACTTGCTCAACAGCCATACAGGTCACACTGAGGGTGACCGTGTAAACAACTTTAACACTGTTACAAATATGCGCCACACTGTGAACCCACACCAAAAAAGAATGACAAACACATTTCGGGAGAACATACGCACCGTAACTCAACACAAACACAACAGAACAAATACCCAGAACCCCTTGCAGCACTAACTCTTCCGGGACGCTACAATATACACCCCCCGCTACCCCCCGCCCCCCCAACTCAACCCCGCCCCCCCAACCCCGCCCACCATGCCATGTTGGCATTTTTTTTTTCCATAACTTGAGTTGATTTATTTTGGAAAACCTTGTTACATTGTTTAATGCATCCAGCGGGGCATCACAACAAAATTAGGCATAATAATGTGTTAATTCCACAACTGTATATATCGGTATCGGTTGATATTGTAATCGGTAATTAAGAGTTGGACAATATCGGATATCGGCAAAAAAGCCATTATCGGACATCTCTACAGATACTATTATATATTACAAATGAATTATTAATTATATGTATAAATTGCTCCTCCTTTTGGCTACTGCATCATTTCCGGTTTTTGGATGTTAGTGCGCACAGCATAGCTATATCTACACGGAAGACTAGATACGTGAGAAATGTAGTAGCCTGTTAAGAGATAAAAATGTTAAAAATCCCAATTTGGCGATCAGGCATCCTCGATTTAATTTTCTTGCCTTCTATAACCACGCAATGTTCAGACACTGTGCTCCCGGTCGCCATAAACAGACGGCTCAAAGACGTGTGTCGTTTATCTACTCACTCCTATTTTCCAGGCCGGCGGCCGCTCTCTGTGGACGTTATTGTCTCTCCTGATTTATTAATCTACTTGCTAATTTCCTCTTCCTAACAGGTTACTCTGCTGTAACGCGGTATCTATTGGATTTGTGTTAAAATGTACAAAACATTTATTATTTGTTTTACTCGTTCACATTCAAGCTAACTCGACGTCCATTGTACCGGTCCCCAGGGGGGGGGTCCCCACGTCTGCGGTCCCCTCCAAGGTTTCTCATTGTAAACCCATTGGGTTGATTTTTTCCCTGCCCTGATGTGGGATCTGAGCCGAGGATGTCGTTGTGGCTCGTGCAGCCCTTTGAGACACTTGTGATTAAGGGCTATATAAATAAACTTTGATTGATTGATTGAACTTAGCGCCGCAATTAGCGTGGTCTCCTCTCCTTCTCCGTCCGTGTGTGAACCGTCTGTATAACTTTTGTCAGAATAATTGTACCTAAGTTATCACAAAACTTTGTGTTGCCATGCGTTCCCGGCGAGAAGACAAAAGCTGTCTTTGATCCTACCAAGAAGAAGGCTTGTAAAACTCCACTGTGTAGGATGGGAAGCAACATGAAGGTGTTCTGTTTCTTTGATGTATTGTAATCAACAGAAGGATATTGTCTTGACCCGAGATCTACAAAGCGAAGAGGAAGCAGGACCTGACTCCCCTCCAGGGACCTTTTCTTTTAACTGTTTTACGACCTTTTCTTTGAACTATTTTAATCAAAGGCGATGGCTGTTTATGACCCCCGTACCTTAGAAACAGCTGTTGCCATGTAATTAGGGAAAGTCCAAATAAAAGAGGAGGCGTGCAATCTTTCGTCAGGAGCGTGGTGACCAGTGGTTCTTAACCTTGTTGGAGGTACCGAACCCCACCAGTTTCATATGCGCATTCACCGAACCCTTCTTTAGTGAAAAATAAAATGTTTTTTTTTTTAAATTCAAGACAAAGTTATATGTTTTTGGTAACACTTTAGTATGGGAAACATATTCTAAGTAACAAAGACTTAATTTAGAGTTATTTGGTTAGGGTTAGGGCCAGGGTTAGAGGGTTAGGGTTTTAATGAGGCCATGCAGAATAAGGCATTAATAAGTACTTAATAATGACTAATTAAGAGCCAATATGTTACTAATTTGCATGCTAATAAGCAACTAATTAATGGTGAATATGTTCCCCATACTAAAGTGTTACCATGTTTTTATACTGGTGCACAAAACGAACCGTGCATGAACATCACCTTGTTCAAAGAACAAAACCAACACTGCATAAACTCACAACAAATTACACACCTGCAAATCCGTTTGACTTCTGCTGTTGCCGTATCCTTAATACGCCGATAAGGAGAAGTTTTTATTTACATGATGAGTCGGGTGTGTCTTGACCTCCGCCGAACCCCTGAGCCCGACTCACCGAACCCTTAGGGTTCGATCGAACCCAGGTTAAGAACCACTGGTCTAGACGTCTCTCCTCAACTGAGCCAAATTTAATTCTGTCTCTGTTTAATTCCTTGCTCCTTGTCATGTTTAATAGATGTCATCAGTGTTTGAACCTGACATCTTCACTTCTAGATAATTGATATTTGGCCATTTGTCCATCGATTCAGTAACGCGCACATTTTAACCCTGTCGTGTCGAAAAATCGATAATTTTTCCAATTTCTAAATACAATACAGAACTGCAAACAATTCTAAGATGAGATGGATTGTCGGATAATAGCGGTATTTTGATAAGATAATAGCGGTATTTTGATAAGAAGCACAGTCAAATCAAACTTAAGTCAAATACATTTCTGAACCTGAAGGTCTTCACAGGTTTAGGAAGATATTCTGAGCATGTGTAAGGAGAACCAGAGGCGCTATAGGCGAGAAAACGCAATCTGGGAATCTGAGGGGCTAATGAGGACTTGTTTAACCACTCTCGCTCAGACACGCCTTTGATCCTGATGGCGCATCACTCCTGACGTTTAACCACCAAACCCTGGTGCCAAAAAGCTAGTTTTCAGAGGTCTTTTTTCTTTCTTTCTGTCGTCGGCCTTGCTGCCGCATAGTCCGGGATTATTGATCCTTGGAAAACCGCTCGATCATGACCGTGTGGCTTCTGCAGAGCCAGCAGAAATCACCTCCTATCCAACACCCACACACCCTTTGTTTGGAAAGAAGAAAAAAAACATTCCCAACAAAAGCTTTCCACATGTTCATTTTTCAGTAGGCATTGATCTCATGACACCCCAGGCTATTTATTTGTTAAACTATTTAGATATGTGGATCCTCTTTCAACATATTACGCTACATGAGAACAATTCAACGATTCCTGTTTAGAGTAAACATTTAAACACGTACTGCTGCCATGCGTATAGTTAATCATTTACTAGAAGGACCTGAAAGGGAAAAGAGCTAGTGTAAATGTTTTTATTTATCTGCCAGGTATATTTAATGGTGCTGTGATAGCCTGCTGACCTGTTCAGCTCTGTTAATTATTCGTCGGCGGCTTTAATTTCCTCCCAGTCCCGGTTGTAATGATAATATTAACGATTTGCTTGATGAAATATTTATTTCTTACGAGGACGTACGAGGAAGTAGAATATGTGTTGGAAAATTATGCAATAATGTGTCTGGAATCATTTTGTGGTTGCTTTCAATCGAAGATCGAAGATTTTGTGTTGCATATAGAACGCACTTTACTATCATTGCACTTAAAAGTACAACAAAATTACATTTTCAGTACAAACCCGTCCAAAACAAGACATGGTGGACATAACAGGTACACTGATCGGTTCGCCTCATGGGGGGAAGAGGAGGAGAAACTAAATTCCTGAGAAGAGCGGGGGGGGGGGGGGGTGCTTAGTTTGAAACCAGGAAAAAACTCTATAGAAAAGCACATATACATATTAGGACGGTGTGGCGCGGTTGGGAGAGTGGCCGTGCCAGCAACCTGAGGGTTTCTGGTTCAATCCCCACCTTCTACCAACTTCGTCACGTCCGTTGTGTCCTTGAGCAAGACACTTCACCCTTGCTCCTGATGGGTCGTGGTTAGGGCCTTGCATAGCAGCTCCCGCCATCAGTGTGTGAATGTGTGTGTGAATGGGTGAATGTGGAACTAGTGTCAAAGAACTTTGAGTACCTTGAAGGTAGAATAACACGATACAAGTATAACCCATTTACTATTTACCATTTACAACTCGAGACTTGCAACGAGGAGGGAGTAGGGGGCCACCAGGGGCGCTGCTCCGTTTTCCGTCATACTATGTAGGGTGAAGCAACGAAGACGTGGGATGTGGGGGCTGGGGTAATGTGGGTGTGGTGTGTATTTTCGGTGGATGTATTTTGTGTGTGTGTTAACTTGCAGAAGGGCGTTCTTCTGTGATGCTGGTGCTCTCACAGAGTGTAATCGTATTAACACAGCCAGTCAGTCCGACAAAAGTCAAAAAACAACAAGTGTGTGTCCATAAGAGAAATGAAAGTCATTCCTTTTGGGAGAATCTCGAAGCAACAACTTTGCCAGGTTGCTCCGGCCAGGGAAAACAATCCATCTTAGAATGTTTGTTTTTAAGAGAGCGAAAACAAATGACATTTTTTCACTCTAATTGTCTATTTCTGGTATTACAATGATCATACTTCGCCATGCAGAGCAGACCACTTCTCTAAGATGTTGTCCAGTTTGCGATTTAGTCCAAAATCGCAAAACTCTAAGTGCCCAGAGCGTTGCCCGCATCTTTCAATCATTTGTGGCAGCTTTGAAGTACCTTGAACGGCTGCCAGCATCTTCCAATTGGTCGATACACCAAGGCAACGCTTCCTCCCATCAGCAGATGTCGTGTTATCATGATTTCAAGTAAGTAGATATCTTCAATGTCCTCGACTGCAAGGGTCGCCAGGCACGCGGCACTCCGCTTCTCCCAAGAGTCTTGTCGTGTATCCAGCAACAACCAAGAGGCCAGTTGACCAGTATCATTGTTTCGATTTTAGAGAGCAGTGCAAAAAGATGCTTTAGGAGTGTTAACAAGACAAAACAAAGGAGCAAGCAGGAGAGGGAAGGGAAAACGTCCACTTCTGATGAGAGCCAGAGAGAAATACGTTGGTTCTAACGAGGATGTAAAAGCACAGCACAGAAAAGGATGAGAAAAAATTTAATAATTCTCATTGTATTATTAATTACGTTTAATTTCGAGCACACAATGTGTCATATTTATCTTCGATATCATTCCCAAAGACATGTGGCGCAAGACTGATTAACCACATGGACTGATATCAGTGGTTTTGATGGCACGAGTACAAGGCTGGCGTCGTGCCTCACTGCTTCAAAGGTATAATAAACTGTATGAAATATAGGTGTTTGTAGTATGGATGATATATAGAAACCGATGTATCTTTGACTGGATCACACCAGCTGGCACTTCCTAATCTGTACTTTATGTCTAAAAACCCATCCATCCATCCATTTTCTACCGCTTGTCCCTTTCGGGGTCGCGGGGGTTGCTGGAGCCTATCTCCGCTGCATTCGGGCGGAAGGCGGGGTACACCCTGGACAAGTCGCCACCTCATCACAGGGCCAACACAAAAATCAATGTGACGAAATAATCCCTTAGTACACACTACTGCAGGGGTGGGCAATTAATTTTTACCGGGGGCCGCATGAGCTACCCGAGCACTGCTGGAGGGCCACATCGACAATATTTCAATTAAATTTTGCTCAATATTATTTTTGATATATACCGTAAGATAAATAATAATAATAATAATAATAATAGTAATACTTCAACATAGTGTGTGTAACAGCATTCCATGACTAATATATATAAATTAACATTAATAATAAATGACAGTAAAATAAGCACACGTATGACTGAGGAGTCATAGTGTAACTTTGTGTGGTGTTTGAGTTGTCCGACTTTTTGTGTGGCCTTAAACGCACCAGTGGTTTAGTGCTATGCGTGTTGGTGACAGATGACAAGTTGGTTTTGGCCTGGTTTGTACGGCAGAAAATGACTAGTTTTTCGAGATAGAATTGTTTTACTCATGTTTTTGGTGTGGTTATGTCCGAATATAAACAGTTTTGCTCAATAAAGTGATCGATATAATTCCTGTCCTCGAAGCATCTCGATAGACGTTACAATAATTGAACGGTGTTCAATTGAACGGTGTTGACGAACACCATTAGGGCCGCTTGTTGTCACTGTCACTCAAAGTTGCATTGCAAAATTCCATAGAATAAATATGTTTATTTTGTTTAGAATTCAGATGGGATTTGATTTGGTGCGCGGCATATACTTGCTGCGCGCAGCGGACGCTTGAGCAGTGTGCAATTGCGCAGGCACGCACCTTAGGTGAGGGGACGTTGCTTTGCAGTTCATGTGTTGTTGAAAACACGGCATTCCTCATCAACTTTTCTCTTTTTGGCGTCTCGGGTGTAAACCGTGCATCACTTGTCGCTGCATGTGCACGTTCACTCGCAGGTTACACACGGACACACGCCCATAAATAATACTTTTCAAAATAAAAGCAGCACAGTTGTATTGCGCGCAGGACATAGATGTTTTTTCAACTTTATTTTGTAATTGCAGTTCACATTCACTCACAATCACGCATACGTCCACACGGAAGTAATACAAATAACGATTTTCAAAACAAAAGCAGCACCGTTGTATTGCACACTCGACATAGATACTTTTTTAAATTTATTTTGTAATTTATAATTGGCCTCACGCGGGCCGGACAGGGACGCACAAAGGGCCGGATGCGGCCCGCGGCCCGCAGAATGCCCAGGTCTGCACTACTGTATCACCACACTAATTGGTAACAATTGGAATCCCTATCTTTGGCTTAGGAAAGGTTACTCAGTAGGGATGGGTACTGAATTCGGTAGGTACTGCTGACTACCATTTCACGTAAAAAATCTACCATATTTCGATACTTTCGTTGCATGTGATGTCATGTCTCGTGCGGGCCGAGCAGGGTGGCTGCGTGCAGGGAGGACAGTTGACTTTGTTGATGTTGTTTTGGCGAGTCGGTGGCGGCCGACAGCACTCGTTGGGAGGAGTAATACGCGCTTTAATTTCATAGTCTTCACTAGATTTGTGAATAATAAATAGTATCTGAAGAGCTCTGATTACTGGCTAATTATAGCATTGCTATTTACCATTTCTCTGGCTTTGTATTTTCTGGAAGACCGGTGCAGTATGAGCTTATGAGCAAGGCCGAACACATATGAATACAGTCGTGGTCAAAAGTTTACATACACTTGTAAAGAACATAATGTCATGGCTGTCTTGAGTTTCCAATACTTTCTGCAACTCTTATTTTTTTGTGTTAGTGATTAGAGCACATACTTGTTTGTCACAAAAAACATTCATGAAGTTTGGTTCTCTTATGAATTTATTATGGGTCTACTGAAAATGTGACCAAATCTGCTGGGTCCAAAAGTATACATACAGCAACATACATTATCAATTTTGGTGATGGAGAAACGTTACAATCAAATCAAATTAGCTTCATGGCATGGCCTCTTAACTTCATGTGAGTGATTATGATTGACGACACCTGTTGACTTCTCTGAGCCCCTTTATAAATAGGGCTCATGTGATGCACTCATTAGACTCGGTTACAAACGCGACAATGTAAAAATCAAAGGAACTCTGCACAGATCTGAAAAAACTAATCATTGATTTGAACAAGTCAGGAAAGTCACTTGGAGCCATTTCAAAGCGGCTTAAGGTCCCAAGAGCAACTGTGCAGACAATTGTTTGTAAGTATAAAGTGCATGACACAGTTTTGTCACTGCCACGATCAGGAAGAAAACGCAAGCTTTCACCTGCTGCTAAGAGAAAATTGGTCAGGATGATCAAGAGTCAACCGAGAACCACCAAAAAGCAGGTCTGCAATGAATTGGAAGCTGATGGAACACATGGCTACTAAAAGCGCCTTATTGCAGTGAAACTTGCCTAGGGACATGTAATCAAATATTAACATTGCTGTATGTATACTTTTGACCAAGCAGATTTGGTCACATTTTCAGGAGACCCATAATAAATTCATAAAAGAACCAAACTTCATGAATGTTTTTTGTGACCAACAAGTATGTGCTCCAATCATTCTATCACAAAAAAATAAGAGTTGTAGAAATGATTGGAAGCTCAAGACAGCCAGGACATTATGTTCTTTACAAGTGTATGTAAACTTTTGACCACAACTGTATTTATAGTGGGTTGCAAATGAATATGGGTTGCCCTTTTTTTTAAAAATCAACAACATTTGAACCATATCCGAATAACAAATACTAAATAGCGTGCGCAAACTATAAAATTCTGTGTCCTATTTGTAGGCGTGTTGTGGTGGATCTATTAAGACCACGCGTACAATTGACAACAAGTGCAAATGTGGTGCAGACCGCCCTATTTAAATGAGGATTTTGCGTGTAGTATACTGGGTGAACTGTCACCATTAGGACATTCATTTACCTCCATTGTCATAATCCAACCTGTGACGTTTTACAATGTCTTTGAACATGCAGCACACATCTATAATCTATACAACCCTATTCTGCAATACAGCATTGCATACTAGACGACAGAACCTATTTTTATCACGCCCGCGGTGCTCTGGAAGACCAGTGTTTTTGCCACAACACTAGCAATAACTGCAAATGCACTAGAATGATCCAGCAGCAAAAACATGCATGTTGCAAGACATTTTCTCTGGGTGATATACTGATAGAATATATGTTTTCATATGAAACATGTTTTAATGTTGGTCCGTCTCCAAGTCAGCCCTAAAGTCAATCAACGATAGAACAGGTGATATATGGAATATTTTTATTTCTGACAGAATTATGTAGATCACTGAGTCCTGAGTCTCTCCTCTTTCTGACAGCGGTGAATCCCATTTATTCCAGACGTGCTAGATATAGACACAAAAGAGCAGTCACCAAACAGTTTTCATCTCGATAAATCACTGTAAGCGCTAAGTGATTACCGTAGTTTCCAGACCATAGGGCGCGCCAGATTATAAGGCGCACTGCCGATGAGCGGGTCTAGTCAGGTCTATTTTCATACAAAAGGCGCACCGGATTATAGGGCGCATTAAAGGGGTCATATTATTATTATTTTTTTCTAAATTGAAAACACTTCCTTATGGTCTACATAACATGTAATGGTGGTTCTTTGGTCAAAATGTTGCATAGATTATGTTTTACATACATACAGTCGCTTTCTGACAGTCGCTTCAGGATGCGCCGTTTTGTGGGCGGTCTTATTTACGTGGCTCACCTTCGGCAGCGTCTTTTCTCTGTCATCTTTGTTGTAGTGGTGTAGCGTGCAAGGACGGGAGTGGAATAAGTGTCAAAAGATGGAGCTAACTGTTTTAATGACATTCAGACTTTACTTAAATCAATAACGGAGCATCCGTGGCTCACTAGTGCAACAACAACACGGGAAAAAAACGTCCGACCGGAACTCTCTAATAACTAAAGTTCCTTGGGTGAATAATATAAAGTCACTACACCGGTATGTTTTAGTGCTTTCATGGCGAGTTTACTGACAGATATAAGTAAGAACTTTACACTACTTTATATTAGAAATGGCAACAGCGGAGGATGAATGTCACATAACGAGAAGATAAAGAAAAAGAAGAAGCTTATTGACTACAATGTCGGCTCGGACTACTGAGGTGGACGCGTGCAAATTTTCAGGACTTATGCCGATCCCAAATACAGATCAGCAGGTACCAGAAGATAAGAAAAGTTGCTTTTGCATAGTATTGCGAAACAACACTCCAGGTAATATGTTTTACGTTATACACAAACCATAATAATACTCCTATGTTGAAGCACAGTACAATCCATCAAGCGGTGCGGCTTCATAGCTTACCAAAGTCGTACTAAAACATTTTGATAGATTTTTGAGCGCCCCGTGTAATGTTCTATATTTTCAATGGAACATATAAAAATGTCGCTGTTGTTTACTTGAGTCATATTGCAGTCTAAAGGTATCTCTTATGTGTGACTGCCGTCATATTGCAGTCTACACGTATCTCTTATGTGTGACTGTGACTACTGGTCACACTTACCATAATAATAATAATAATACATTTTATTTGGAATAGCGCTTTTCAGAACACTCAAAGACACTTTACAGGATAACAATTTTAAATATAAAACAGTTTAAAGTAATAATATGAAATACAGGAAATATAGAAGCAGTACATTGTAAAATACATAATAATACAGGACAATTACAAGACAGGACTTTACAAGACACAGAACAAAAGCAGATCTGAATAGGTGTGTTTATCATTACACCATGTACCAAATAAAATAGCTTTGAGGTCGTTAAGCACAACCAAAATGATTCCGTACATTAGGCGCACCGGGTTATAAGGCGCACTGTCGAGTTTTGAGAAAATGAAAGTATTTTAAGTGCGCCTTATAGTCCGAAAAATACGGTATATTTGTATCTCCTTCTACTATTACGGGTCATCTGAAAATCGACATACACTACCGTTCAAAAGTTTGGGGTCACATTGAAATGTCCTTATTTTTTAAGGAAAAGCACTGTACTTTTCAATGAAGATAACTTTAAACTAGTCTTAACTTTAAAGAAATACACTCTATACATTGCTAATGTGGTAAATGACTATTCTAGCTGAAAATGTCTGGTTTTTGGTGCAATATCTACATAGGTGTATAGAGGCCCATTTCCAGCAACTATCACTCCAGTGTTCTAATGGTACAATGTGTTTGCTCATTGGCTCAGAAGGCTAATTGATGATTAGAAAACCCTTGTGCAATCATGTTCACACATCTGAAAACAGTTTAGCTCGTTACAGAAGCTACAAAACTGACCTTCCTTTGAGCAGATTGAGTTTCTGGAGCATCACATTTGTGGGGTCAATTAAACGCTCAAAATGGCCAGAAAAAGAGAACTTTCATCTGAAACTCGACAGTCTATTCTTGTTCTTGGAAATGAAGGCTATTCCACAAAATTGTTTGGGTGACCCCAAACTTTTGAACGGTAGTGTATATTCTGCATATACATGAAAACACACACCAAATGGATTGTGCCATTTAAGATACACAATCCTCTGTGCACGAGCTTAGTCGAATGGCTTTGCATGTGCTATCAGGTTTGCAAATGTCTTATTACACGCAAACTTTTAGTAGACCAGGCCTTTTATCGTTGATATATTGGGTAATAATCCTCGTTGTTTGACTGCACACTGCATTGTTCAAGGGTCCAGTGTACTTTCAAGGGTACCTGAGGAGTTATATTTTGTTCCTCGCTGTAAGATCTACTCTACTGTACTCCACAGAAGTGATTATTAGCAGTACAAGGGTCCAAGTTTGTTGCCAAGCTGTAAAAGTCAAGGGTACACAAATAGTACCTTTTAAGTACGCCACCTCGCTGACAAGCCCTTCCACGCTCCCGCCTTTCCCATTTCCTGTGCCCCAATGCGGCAGTGTCGGACACAATTGGGGGACATCTGCCATTGTCACTCTCGTCACCGTCATGTAAGCCCTTGTCCGACCCCCAAGGACGAGCGCACTCAATAACTGTCCCCGTCCAGACACGGTAAACTTGCGCCGCAATCCCTTAAACCCCTGAACTCTGACATGCTTCAATGAGGTACATGAAGTATCCTCCTCTGGGAGATTAAATTGAAAGTCTTTGCTGCTAAACTCCTGAATAATTGGATTTTTTTTTTCTTTTCTCCCTTAAGAGTCGTGCGTTGTCGTCAAGCTAAGCGATGGCATCGGTGTGAGACGTGACGCTGCTTCAGATAATGACCGTTCAGTTCTCACGTTAAAACTCAGAGCTGTGTTTGTTTCCCTGTTCCCCCGCTTGCCTTTTGTATCTGCTTATTTCACTTCAACCACTGTTTGTTTGCTTCGGTGCGCCAGATAAATGTGTCACTTTCCCTTCTTTGCCGGGGTGTTGTCAGTCCGTTGCCTTCTATCTGAGTCCTCCACGCTGCTCCGTATTTACCCTTCACAATCCTTTCGGTTTTGCGTTCCCGACGTCAAATTTTTACGGCGTGACAGTCCCAGACAGCCTTTTTCACACAGATTTATATGGGACTTTTATCATTTGTTTCAGCTGCTCACTTTGTCAAAAGCAAACGGCGTCGTTAATCAGTGTTATGACAGCTCGACTTGGCTGCAGGGATGTGCGTGGTGCCCGCCCGTGATACTTATCTGTCTTTACATTCCGTGCTTCTTGGTGTTTACTGCACGCAAATGTTCCCCTCAGGTAAACTGAAGATGTCGGAGGGAAAAAAAAAACCAACAACCCCCCAAAAAAACCTTACCTTCTATGTGTTTGACACTGCACTGAAGCCAATTCATCAAAGTCTATGCAGTTAACATTTGCTCTGCTATGGATTTTTAGCACAGTGTCTAACCTCTACTGGCAATTCTGACTTCTGGGCAGACAGAGTGCCAGGATTTGATGTTCAGATAATAAATGATCAGAGTGAGGAATTGATTGTTAAACGACTCTTGAAGGAACTGAGGCAAATTGGAGGGCAGGGGTACTTGGTGATTCAAACGTAAAAAACAAGACGATTGTACTGTAGTCCATTAATACAGTGTTTTTCAACCGCTGTGCCGCGGCACACTAGTGCAGTGTTTTTCAACCTTTTTTTGAGCCAAGGCACATTTTTTTCATTTCATTTCATTTCAGGAAGAAATTACTAAAAATGTCTCAAGCATAAACGCCAAAAAAGCATTTTCTTATAGTCCGCTTTTTTTTTTTTATAACACTGAAACGCCCACTAGAAGAGGCGCTTTAAGCCATGGCTAGCTAGCTAGCGGCCAAAGTCCAGCTCCAGTCGGCATTGTTTTAGCTACTTCTAAATGACTAATCCTCGCCTCCATGGCGACAAATAAAGGACGAGGAAAAGCTAAACATGCTTCACTACACACCGTAGCTCACCGGCGTCAAAATGTAAACAAACGCCATTGGCATACTTGCCAACCTTGAGACCTCCGATATCGGGAGGTGGGGTGCGTGGTTAAGAGGAGAGTATATTTACAGCTAGAATTCACCAACTCAGGTATTTCATATATATATATACATATATATATATATATATATATATATATATATATATATATATATATATATATATATATATATATATATATATATATATATATATATCAGTGGCGTGCGGTGACGTTCATGTCAGGTGAGGCACTGACTTTATCACAGTCAGATTTACAAACATATGAACCCTAAAGAGTATCTTATTCACCATGTGATTGGCAGCAGTTAACGGGTTATGTTTAAAAGCTCATACCAGCAATCTTCCCTGCTTGGCACTCAGCATCAAGGGTTGGAATTGGGGGTTAAATCACCAAAAATTATTCCCAGGCACGGCTCCGCTGCTGCCCACTGCTCCCCTCACCTCCCAGGGGGTGATCAAGGGGATGGGTCAAATTCAGAGTACAAATTTCACCACACCTAGTGTGTGTGTGACAATCATTGGTACTTTAACCTAACTTTAACTTTACACTTACAAACTGTAGCCCACAATAAAGCACATTTAATTAAAACAACGTCATTATGGTCTTACCTTTACTTATAAATGTGGGAACGTTGTGAATGAATGAAATATGAAATCCGCGCTGCTTTCTGCAATTGTACCTAATGTTGTGTCCCTGTTCATGGCTCCTCCGGCGCGCCGCGCGAGCATTGTTGTTTTTGCACTTTTTGGCTTCTTGTTAAGTGACTTTTTTTTTGGGTGGATTCGGTCTTGCACGTGGAGGGTTTGGGTGTGGGCTTTGGTTGGTGTGGCGCTCCCGTCGGGCGATGCATTCTGCGGCGGGAGTGTTAGCCCGCACCAGGAGGCGGGGTTATGATACGAGCCTCACACAGTGTGTCTTCGCAGCAGAGTTTTATGATCGCTCTGCACTAAAAATACGTTACACACATAAAGTTGTTGACAAAATACACTGTACATTATATACCTCAGCTAACTAAACTATGGAAATGTATAATATAATTCATATAGCAATACAGTCTCACTGCACAGCAGGCCAGCAGTTAGCCGAGTCATTGTGCACAATCCATGTTGAGGGTGAGGCACAACGCAGTGACGTGCCTCAACTGGCTGCTGATCACTGCACCGTCTCTTCTCAGTATTTGAACGGCAAATGTGAAAATAAAAATAAAAATAATCTAAAACTGGTTAAGTTAAATGGAAAATAACTTTAGTATAATCACTGGATACATATAACAATTTAATGTTTTTTTTTTCTTTTTACTTTTTTTTTCTTTCCATGATGGCAGGTGAGGCCGTGCCTCCCCTGCCTCTAGTGACTGCACGCCACTGATATATATATATTATTATACATATAAATACTTGAATTTAAGTGTACTGGAGGCTATCCAGTAGATGGCAGCATTGTCCTGTTTAACTTCTCTGTTCATGAATGAGTATATCATTTCGGCCACCGTGTTCAATGGAGAAGTCTGTTCTACATAATGTACAGGCAACATACATACCCCTTCCCCTTCGAACTGTCCTGGATGAACTGAAATTCTTGTTTCCATTCGTTTTGGAACTTGCAAGCGTATTTCTTCATCTTGCTCGTCGACGGCGTCGCCATGTCTGTAACTTCCTCGTTCTTCTGCTTCGTCTCCTTGTTGTGTGCGCAGTTGTGCACTCTACTCTCTAAAAGCCGTAGATGTTATGACGTCATTGGGCAGGCAAGCTGTTTATATTGTGGGAAAGCGGACGTGAGAACAGGCTGTCCCCACTCAGGTCCGCATTGAGCTGGAGGGGGCGTGGCCTCCAGTTCCGGCTGAATACCGGGAGTTTGTCGGGAGAAAATTTCTGCCGGGAGGTTATCGGGAGAGGCGCTGAATACCGGGAGTCTCCCGCTAAAAACGGGAGGGTTGGCAAGTATGGCCATTGGTGGATCTACACCTGACATCCACTGTAATGATACCAAGTACAGGAGCGTATATAGTCGATACTACTATGATTACATCGATATTTTTGCCATCACAACATCTTCTTTCATTTTTTTCTAATTTATATTATGTTTATAAACTCAGGAAATATGTCCCTGGACACATGAGGACTTTGAATATGACCAATGTATGATTGATACCCAAAGTTGTGCTAGCATCCAAAACTAGATTAATAATTAATTTTCTACCACTATAAATTTTAACAAAATAATAGAATGGAAAATGACACAATATGTTACTGCATACGCCAGCAGACTAAATTAGGAGCCTTTATTTGTTTACTTACTACTAAAAGACAAGTTGCTTAGTATGTTCACTATTTTATTTAAGGACACACTTGCAATAAGAAACGTATGTTTAATGTACCTAAGATTTTTTGTTAAAATAAAGCCAATAATGCAATTTGTTTGCGGTCCCCTTTATTTAGAAAAGTATCAAAAAGTACCAAAACGTATCGAAATAATTTTGGTACCGGTACCAAAATATTGGTATAGGGTCAACACCTGAGCCTAGTCTATTAAATCCACTACACCTCCCTGATACCGAAGTACATGTCAAACTACTTCCTTAACGTAAATGACCGCCATAACCACAACACCAGGGGGAGCTCCACTAACCACGTTAAACCCAGATTCCGAACTAACAAAGGTCTTAACTTATTTTCTTTCTATGCCACATCAATGTGGAATGCGCTCCCAACAGTTATAAAAGAAAGGACATCTCTATCCTCCTTCAAAACCGCAATAAAAGTTCACCCCCAGGCAGCTACAACCCTAAACTAACACCCTCCCCGGATTGCTAATAATCGAATGTAAAGAATCAAATGCAGATACTTTTTCTTATGCTTTCTGATCTCTCTCTCTCTCTGTCTCTCTATGTCCACTACTTGCTGTCCATATCCTACCCCTCCTCCCACTCCACACCCCTGATTGTAAATGATGTAAATAATTCAATGTGATTATCTTGTGTGATGACTGTATTACGATGATAGTATATATCTGATAGTATATATCTGTATCATGAATCAATTTAAGTGGACCCCGACTTAAACAAGTTGAAAAACTTATTCGGGTGTTACCATTTAGTGGTTAATTGTACGGAATATGTACTTCACTGTGCAACCTACTAATAAAAGTCTCAATCATTCAATCAAAAACACTAATCTGTAATGTACTAGAACATTGGTTTAAACTTTTGTAATTGAATATTTAGCAGTGCCTTGGCAGTTAATCTTTCACTATTTTTCACCCAGCAAAGTCTTTAGTGAGAAAACAATGTTTATTTACCAGGTAGGCTTTCTTGGATTTCATGCAACGTCGCCTCTACGGCTCAGCACGCAGGCATTAGTCCTTAAGTGCTTCATACGGTAGCAGAAGTCAGATTGTAGGCTCGATTCCTCAGAGCTTGGCTGGATATGCGACTCCCGCTATCTGACCTCTTATCTTTTAATACCTTTTGTGTAGGTCTTGGAATTAAAAGATATGTCTCATTGCCTTCCTTTTGCGGGAAAAATCCTATTTATTTTTTAACACCAGTCATTTGCTGATAAGTTTTTGAAGCATGAGATCTGGTGCGGTTTCATCCCCAAATATGCATATTTGCATTATCTTGCTTTTGTTGTGCCGGCTTAATGATGACGGACAGTAAATAAGAGTGTTGGGGGAAAAGTGGCAATTCTGATGCACACGTCAACATGGTGATTGGCAGCAAGGCCGCAAAAGGCCTCCACTCAAGAACGGTCGATATCTGTCAACAGGAAGTGTCCGTCAGCTCAAGCTTGCTAGGCCCCAGGCTTTCCATTTCTTCAACTCCTTCAAACAAATTATGGAATCAACACAAAAAAACACAAAATAAATCAATAAATAAAATGTGGTATTCAGTAAAAGTTTCATCCTTAGATCAAGCAGAATGAGAACATGTGGAATCATTCAATTCTGAGGAAATAATTACGGAATTTCACTGTAAATTCAAATTTCCAAACATAACACCTGCATCAGAGTACATTTGTTCATTAGTCTGCAGTTAAACATGAGTATATGCACCTTGGAGAGCTGTTGCATCAGGTGCATTGACATGAATTGGGGAACCAACATGAGAGATGTCCATTGAAACAAAGGAAATGATTATCAAACTTTTTTCAAGAAGGTCATCACGCAATGTTGCAAAATATGTTGATTGTTGACAGTCAGCTGTGTCTCAAATCTGGACCAACTACAAAGAACATGGGAAGGTTGTAAAATGCAAGCATGCTGTTAGACCGGGGGTGCCCACACTTTTTCAGCAGGCGAGCTACTTTTCAAATGACCAAGTCAAGGTGATATACTTCATCTGCATATATTATAAATACATATTTATACACATAAATATTATATATATCAGTGGTGTGCCGTCAGGGCCAGCAAGGCCTTCTCTGCTGGCCTAACATAACCAGAAATCATCATCATAATTAAAGATAAAAGTATTTTTTTATTTACTTTCCCTAAATATCTAAAAGTAATCATATTCGCTTCATGTCTAATTATGCTCCTTCCAGTGCTGTTGTTTTTAGGTTAGAGTTTTTATCCAATCAGAATTTAG
>NC_084751.1:14957881-15012881 GCF_033978785.1 Entelurus aequoreus | reverse complement strand
AAACATAATATGAATTTTAAAAAAAGGACAAAAATATTTGTGACGGTAAAAAATCTTGATGTAAGCATAGTAATCATTGACTAGATACGCTATTGTACTTGGTATCATTACAGTGGATGTCAGGTGTAGATCCACCCATGGCGTTTGTTTACATTCAGGGTGCTAGCTTGCTGTTAGCGGTTAGCTATTGTATCCTCCTACGGTGTGCAGTGAAGCATGTTATTCCTCGTCCTGCAGAGATGATACTTGTAAGAAACATACTTTATTTGTCGCCATGGAGGCGAGGATTAGTGATTTAGAAGTAGCTAAATGGAGGTGCGCCGCGAGCTAGCTAGCCATGTCTTAAAGCACCTCTTCCTGAGGGCGTTTCAGTGTTATAACTTCACCTTTATCTTTAGTTTTTAGACCAAAGTGCGTCCGTTCTCCCTTTTTTGTCTACACACTGTGTCTGCTTGTAAGTACTCTGTGATTGTGCGCTGCCGAACATGCTCCTCTGCTCGCAAAACCAGCAATGACGTGACAGTGCACCGTCATGTCCGGGAACCGGTACTTTTCAAACGGAGTGTAGTACCGTTTTTTATTCATTAGTACCGCGATACTAAACCAGTACCGGTATACAGTACAACCCTACAACAAACAAGTATTTTCAAGTTCAAATTAGTTTGCTTATTGATGATTTTTGTTTGGTATTGTGTAGTTATATTTATATGGTAATTATTATTCTGTGACTGTAAATTGTTTGCTTGTTTTCTTATTGATGCGTTTATTTGTTTCTGTATTGAGTAGTTATAATTATATGCTTTTACTTGTAAGTGTATTGAGTTGGTGGACCCCAGGAAGACTAGCGGGTTGCTGTGGCAACCAGCTAATGGGGATCCTTAATAAAAAAAAGAAAAAATCAAATCAAATAAAATAAAGGTGCGGGATCATCCACTGTGTCTCTCAACTTTGACTTTCTGAGTCTTATACAGCGGACATTTTTCCTATCCGTTTTTTTCAAAATGCAGTTTTTCAGAAAAGTTATCTCACATTTGAACTTTTAATCATGTAAATACCTCACAACTTGACGTTCAGCTTCGCTTGCTTCATCTTTTACGGGTGATGGTAGCTTATCATCTGTGCAGCAGTTGCTTTCCCTCGGCACGGTGCGCATTGACTGAGCCTGTTTAGGCTCGGGACACTCGAGACCAACGTGGCGCGCTTCCATACCTACGCCAACAGAGGTTGAAGTTGGTTTGTCTGTTTGTTAGCAACATAACTCAAAAAGTTATTTTGAAAAAAACAACAAAAATTCCTACTATCGACTACGAAGTGGAAGACACTTCACTTCCTGCTCCCTGCCTCTCTCTCCTTTACGGTAAGGACCGTATTTTCTGGACCATAGGGCGCACCGGATTATAAGGCGCACTGCCGATGAATGGTCTATTTTTGATCTTTTTTTCATATATAAGGCACACCAGATTATATATATATTTTTTTTCTAAATGTAAAACACTTCCTTGTGGTCTACATAACATGTAATGGTGGTTCTTTGGTCAAAATGTTGCATGGATTATGTTTTACAAACCATCTTCAAGTCGCTTTCTGACAGTCCGGATGCACCGTTTTGTGGGCAGGCTCATTTATGTGGCTCACCTGTAGCGTGGAAGAAGTATCAAAAGATGGAGCTAACTGTTTTAATGACATTCAGACTTTACAGACGGCGTGGCGAAGTTGGTAGAGTGGCCGTGCCAGCAATCGGAGTGTTGCTGGTTACTGGGGTTCAATCCCCACCTTCTACCATCCTAGTCACGTCCGTTGTGTCCTTGGGCAAGACACTTCACCCTTGCTCCTGATGGCTGCTGGTTAGCGCCTTGCATGGCAGCTCCCGCCATCAGTGTGTGAATGTGTGTGTGAATGGATCAATGTGGAAATACTGTCAAAGCGCTTTGAGTACCTTGAAGGTAGAAAAGCGCTATACAAGTATAACCCATTTATCATTTATTTATTTACTTCAATCAATAACGAAGCAGCATCCCCTCATCCGTAAACAACAACACAGTAAATGTGTCTCGTGAAAAAAACGTCCGACCGGAACTCTCAATTGCTAAAGTTCCTTTGGTGAATAATGTAAACTCACTACACCGGTATGTTTTAACGCTTTCATGGCGAGTTTACTGACATATATAAGTAAGAACTCAACACTACTTTATACAAACCCCGTTTCCATATGAGTTGGGAAATTGTGTTAGATGTAAATACAAACGGAATACAATGATTTGCAAATCCTTTTCAACCCATATTCAATTGGATGTTCAAACTCATTAACTTTATTTTTCTTTTGCAAATAATAATTAAGTTAGAATTTCATGGCTGCAACACGTGCCAAAGTAGTTGGGAATGGGCATGTTCACCACTGTGTTACATGGCCTTTCCTTTTAACAACACTCAGTAAACATTTGGGAACTGAGGAGACACATTTTTTAAGCTTCTCAGGTGGAATTCTTATATAAAAATAGATAATAATAATAACAATAATTCATACATTAACCATCTGACCAAACCAGTCTATTGACTTTTGCAGTCAAGATATTTCATCACAGACCCCCACTCCCATTTTCTTTGAGTGGATTCTCCGCTGTATTGCAGTTTCTCTATATGTATAACTGTAATAAGTTCATGCAGCCAATTTGGAAAGGATGGAGGAGTTGGTGTCTTCCATTCTGCCAGTATGAGTTTTTTGGCCAGCACTGTACCCATTAAGAGTGCAGTTCGGGTATAGACGGGAAGAGTTAATGAGTCCACTGAACATCCAAACAGGGCTAAGTCTCTGTCAGGTAAGAATGGGCTTTGGAAAATCCTTGACCAAAATGTACAGATGACTGAACAGTTCCAAAATAAATGCAACAACGTACCGTTATCTACTTTACATTTGTCACAAGTTAGGGACACAGCACGATATAATTTATGTAACATAACCTTAGAATAATGAAACCTATGTATAACTTTGAACTGAATTAACCTGTGTCTGCTGTTTATTGAACATTTATGAATGTATGAAAGTGCAGTCGCCCATACCTCATTAGGGAGACCATCATCCATTTATTTTTCCTATGCTCTCTTAATAGATAGTGCCGACTCAGGCTCTTTACTAAAAAATATTGTAAAATTAGAGATGAGTCTTTTTTCTGTTCGGAGAAATCGAAAATAATTCCAAGAGAGCATGTCCTTTCTCTTTGGTTTCAAAATGAGGAATGTTCTCCCTTACAAAATGTCTAAGTTGCATATATTTGAAAACATTAGAGTTAGATAAACTATGATTTTTTGGTAATTGGCCAAAGGAAGCAACATTTCCATCGATATAGAAATCCTGTAGACATCTTAGCCCCTTCGTATGCCATGCTGCAAATGTATTGTCCAATAATGCTGGGGTAAAGGCATGATTATGGCAGACTGTTGTATGGATCGATATATTTGGAACTTTATATATGTTTTTTATTTGGATTATGATCCCAAGAGAATTTCTTACAACAAAACTATGACTTACTGACTTGATAGATGAAGCCTTAGTAAAAAGTAAAGATGTCAAGGAGGCATATGGCTTTAATAGGGTCATAAATTCAAATTGTATCCACAAAGGGACAGAGTTGAATAATTCATAGTCTGGTGACCCCCATTGCCAGTATGCCAGTACTCGAGCATTTGCTGCCCAATAATAATGTTTGAATATCGGAAGACCCAAACCACCATCCCGGGTAGATCTGAATAGATGTTTTTTAGATAATCTATGTTTTTTATTTCCCCAAACAAAATCCAAAATGATTGTATCTATTTTCTTGAAGTAATAATTTGATATAAAAATGTGTAAATTTTGGAAGAGGTACAAACATTTTGGTAGGGAGACCATCTTTATGGCATTCACTCTGCCTATCATAGGTAGTGGTAGGGTTCTCCAGTATTCTATGTTGGATTTCAGTTTGTCAATAGCCTCAAGAAGGTTTAATTTTAACAATGATTTAGGACTTTTAGATATTTTGAGTCCGAGATATATAATATAATCCGGTACAATTTTCACTGGGCAGTTCTGCAAGTCAATATTTTCACCAATAAACATAAGCTCACTTTTGGCCCAATTTATGGTATAGCTAGACGTTTTACCAAAAGAGCTAATATTTTGAAAAAGGTGAGGGATGTCCTCCTTAGGATTCATTAGAGTGACAATTAAATCATCTGCGTACGAGAGCTTCTGATGTACCAACTGGAATGGCTCTAATACTCGGGTGATTTCTTATCCCTATTGCCAAGAGTTCTAGTGCTATATTAAATAGCAAGGGAGACAGACAGTCTCCTTGACGTACTCCTCGGTATAGACTAAATGGCCCTGATTTCATGTTAATTGTTATACCAGCGGATTTAGGAGACTGGTAAATCATTTTAATCCAATTTACAAAAGTTTCCCAAAAACCAAACCTCCTCATAGCTTCAAATAACTATAGCCATTCAATAGAATCAAGGGCTTTCTGGGCGTCCAGTGACAGCACAGCTCCGTTGGCATAGTCCGTCTTGTCAGAATACAAAATGTTTATCAAGCGTCGCACATTAACAAAATAATGCCTACCAGGTGTAAAGCCAACTTGAGCTGCATGAATAATTGTTTCTATGTATTTGTTTAATCCAGTGGCTAGTACATTTTGTAAAACTTTTGTGGGCTAGGTTGAGCAGAGAGATAGGCCTATAGTTAGATTGTTTGCGGGGATCTTTTCCCTTTTTCAATACAACACAGATGTTTGCCTCTTAAAGAGACGGTGGAAATGTTTTATTTGTTATGGAATCATTGACCATCGTAAGTAATAGAGGTCTCAAAATATGGTGAAATACCTGATAGAACTCAGCCCAAAACCCATCGGGTCCAGGACATTTACCTGGAGGAAATTACTTCATTGTTTCAGCTATCTCAACCAAGGAGAATGGTCTTTCTAGAAACTGCTGACTGGCCAAACTTAACTGAGGTTGACTCAAAGAGTCAAACAATTGTGAGTAGTCTTCCTCTGTTGCAGTGGAAGATGACATACAGTATAAAGATTAGAATACAATTCTTTAAACTGATTGTTGATTTATTGTAAGTCAGTAACTATTTGCCCAGTATTTGACTGTAATTTGTGACTATTAGTTTTTGCCCTTTCTCCTTTAAGTTTTCTGGAGAGTAACTTTTGGGGTTTGTCACTTAGTTCAAAATGTTTCTGCTTGTTTTTTTTGTAGTAAACTCTTAATTTCACTTTCCAGGAATGCATTATATTCACTTTTTAATTTTTAAAATCTTATTATAGTCATGTTGAAAAAGTGAAACTTTATATGCTTCTTCCAATTGGATGATTTCCTGTTCAATTTCATGTTCAACTCTTAACAGTTTTCTCCTTTTTTTTTAAATGACTCAAAAGAAATAATACATTCTCTCATTGTAGCTTTAAGAGCTTCCCAGAGAGTAGAATCCGGGACCTGCCCATTGTCATTAATTTCTAAAACGTCACTACATGTTTTAGACATATATTCATTAAAACCGGATGTTGACAAAAGGAGTGGGTTAAATCTCCAATTGAATTTTGGCTTAGAAAAAGATACCTGCAGTTGCATTGTAATGAGACTATGGTCAGAAATGAGTCTGGTATGATACTGTATATTACTGACGTCGGATATTAGACCAGCTTCCGCTATAAAGTAGTCAATTCTTGTGAATGACTTGTGAACATGTGAGTAAAATGAATCGTCTCTTTTATCATGATGTTGTGTTGTCCAGATGTCTACCATGTTTCTGGATTTGATCAAATTGTTTAATAGTGGAACTGTATTAATTGTTGGTGGAGGATTAGGGCATGATCTATCTAATAGCGCATCCAGATAGCAATTCAAATCTCTACCAATAAAAATATTAGAAGTTCCATCTTCAGGGAGTAAGTCAAAAACCGTACGAAAAAAAGCGGGATCATCTGAGTTAGGACCGTATGTATTCAACAAAGTAATTGGAAATGAACTAATGTGATCAGATATTAATATAAATCTCCTATTAGGATCTATAACCTTGGATTTAAGTAAAAAAGGAATATTATCACGGAACAGAATAGCAACTCCTCTTGCTCTAGATGAAAAGGGTGCATGGTACACTTGAGAGATCCATCTAGGCTTTAATTTATGTTGCTTTAAATGGGACAATGAAAAAGGAGGATTACCTCCAAATTCCTCAGGACAACCTAAAATCATCAGCCTGAATGTTAGGTCTTGGGCGCAGTTGGGGTTTATCACGTCAAAAGTGATAAAGGAATGGCTAAATCAGGCTAGATTTAAGGTTTCAGAATGGCCTTCCCAAAGTCCTGACTTAAACGTGTGGACAATGCTGAAGAAAAAAGTCCATGTCAGAAAACCAACAAATTTAGCTGAACTGCACCAATTTTGTCAAGAGGAGTGGTCAAAAATTCCACCAGAAGCTTGTCAGAAGCTTGTGGATGGCTACCAAAAGTGCCTTATTGCAGTGAAACTTGCCAAGGGACATGTAACCAAATATTAACATTGCTGTACGTATACTTTTGACCCAGCAAGTTCGGTCACATTTTCAGTAGACCCATAATAAATTCATAAAATAACCAAACTTCATGAATGTTTTTTTGTGACCAACAAGTATGTGCTCCAATCACTCTATCACAAAAAATAAGAGTTGTAGAAATTATTGGAAGCTCAAGACAGCCATGACATTATGTTCTTTACAAGTGTATATAAACTTTTAATCGCGACTGTATATATATATATATATATATATATATATATATATATATATATATATATATATATATATATATATATATATATATATATATATATATATATATATATATATATATATATATATATATATATATATATATATATATATATATATACAGTATATGTATGTGTGGGAAAAATCACAAGACTATTTCATCTCTACAGGCCTGTTTCATGAGGATCATCAGGAGATCATTGAGGGAAACCCCTCATGAAACAGGCCTGTAGAGATGAAATAGTCTTGTGATTTTTCCCACACATACACATTACGCTCTACCACGGTATCGAGCACTATTTTTTTGGATAATCTAAATATATATATATATATATATATATATATATATATATATATATATATATATATATATATATATATATATATATATATATATATGTATATATATGTATTTATATATATATATGTAAAGATATATTTATAGTTATAGCGGCACTCAATTACATTTATATATATATATATATATATATATATATATATATATATATATATATATATATATATATATATATATATATATATATATATATATATATATATATATATGTATGTATATGTATATGTATATATATATGTATACATATATGTATATGTATATATATATATATATGTATACATATTTATATACATATTTATATATACGTATAGGTATATTTATAGCTAGAGCCACTCAATTACATTTACTTTGCTTAACATGTCAAATATAATTAAAACAAATTGCTATTACTTTCAGATGCCTCCATGTGTGTTTTTTTTACCCGTGCCACTAAATTAAAATGTTATTCCATAAAATTCCTCCACTTTTTTATTATTATTATTTTTTTTTTACCCATGGTCTAAAAAAGTATTATTAGTATTATTTCAAACTTACAAAATTGACTGTGGCAGTAATTATCTCTCACTTCAGTCCAATAATACTTTACTGTCTTACTTTTCTTTCTAACAAAAAGGGTTCATACCACCCATAAACATACATCAACACTTTCACTTTCAGTTGGGTAAAGAGAGAAAGACAGCCTTTTCTATCCCCAGTTGCTACATTGATCATGTCTTTTATAGTAGTCTTAACTCAAGAGTCAACATAGTCTCTGGAAACAGGGGTTTACAACATTTAGAAAGAGGTCTATCATTAACATTAAAAAACAATTACATTATTTGCCATATACTGTGGCTGTGTAGATAGAAGATGCTTATTTTAAAGCTCCCTTAACATTGGTCTAATTTGTTGTGAGTCATTTGGAGCTTTTTCTGCAATAACCCTGAGGGGGGGAACCACTGCACTTTTATCCCCTTTTAAATTTAATCTCTTCACACGCTGCAGGTGTCGACTGACAAGGGGCGCTTAAAATAGTCTCCATCAAAATTGAAATAAATACAATAAAGGCCTCAGCACTGTTGACAGTTACAGGCTGACTCCAAAGGAGGGCAATGTTAATCATAAATCTTTAATCCAAACAATACCACAGTCAATCATTTACATTTCTCATGCCGAAGTATTCATAAGCGAGGGGATGCAGATTGTTAACATCAGAATTCACGCGTTTCATCACGTCCAATGCACTCAAGGTGTCACGCAGTCAATAAGAGAATATAGTCGGCTTTTAGCCCGGGAGAAATAAACTCAAACATCTGGCAGACAATGCAAGTACAGTTCTACACCTACGCCGACAATTTGGCAACACAACACATGAAATATACAGTTATGCTTATAATGATGTGCACACCCGCCCACGCCAGAACCACCTGCAAAAGTCTAAGAGTCCTTTGGAGACGATCATTTTTGTGAGAGATTTCAAAAGTAAGAAGAGTATGTCAGTTATGTCTTACTTAAAAGGGCTGTGTTTTTAAACTATTAACAAATAATATTAATATACTTCATATCATAGACTTTTTAAACTGTGGTACAGCTACCACAGGCATAAATATTTTTTTTTAATTTTTTTTTGGGACTATAAAATAATTCAAATACAAATGAATTTTAATTCAAATTATTTAAATTAAAAGCTAAATCCGAGATGGGAACAAAAACAATTAATAGCAGAATCCTTTATTTTCTGGACCATGGTGTAAAAAATGTAATTGATTCCAAGCATATCTAATAAAACGAATGCATCTGAAAAATAATATGAATGTTATTTACAGTATTCCAAACAATTTGATATTATAGTAAAATTTAACAAAACACATACAAAAATAACCCTGGTGCAACTTTTATTTAATATGTATTTGTTTCAATGCAATTCATTTGATCATTGAAAGCTAAAACCCATGATGGGAACAAAAACAATTAATAGCAGAATCCTTTATTTTGTGGTACATGGTGCAAAACATTTAATTGATTCCAAGCATATCTAATAATACGAATACATCTGCAAAATAATATGAATGTTATTTACAGCAGTGGTCCCCAACCACCGGTCCGCGGCCCGGTACCGGTCTGCGGACTGATTGGTACCGGGCCGCACAAGAAATTAAAAAAAAAAAAAAAGTTATTTATTTATTTATTTTTTTTAAATTATCAAATCAACATAAAAAACACAATATATACATTATATATCAATATAGATCAATACAGTCTGCAGGGATACAGTCCGTAAGCACACATGATTGTATTTCTTTATGAAAAAAAAAAAAAATCCCCCCCCCCCCCCCCCCCCCCAGTCCGTGGGACAAATTTTCAAGCGTTGACCGGTCCCCAGCTACAAAAAGGTTGGGGACCACTGATTTACAGTATTCCAAACAACTGGATATTATAATAAAATTGAACAAAACACATACAAAAAATAACCCTGATGCAAGTTTTATTTAATATGTATTTGTTTCGTTGCAATTAATTTGATCATTTATGTTTATATTGCATCAAGTAGGTCACCTTTTATCTTGTATCTCCGAGTGCCTTTCTGAGTATGTTTTAATAAAACGCTGATTGAAGCCAAAGGCTTTTAACGGTTGCCTTTTTTTGTGTATGGCTAAAATATTGAATGTTCCATTTGAAATGCACTGGCCCAGATGTCGGCCAAAAACCATCTTCACGTCCCATGTTTGTAGAAAATGTTTCCAAGACCTCCGATGATAAAACATTTTTCATTGTGTTTTCATTAGGGATGTCGAAACCATTATGATATTTAAACACGATTAATCACATTTTGTTTATAGTTAACTCTTAAATGAATGTTTCATCATTAATAAGTGTACCCTAGACAGATCATTTTCAAGGTTCTATTACCATGAGTGGACAATTAGTTTTAATGAGGACATAAACATGCTTTTAATGACAATAAAAAAACATTACCTGCACTGCGTCTGTATTCCTGCTCTAGGAGCACTTGCATTCAGTAGAGAGGAGCTACACTTTTGTGTTTGGATACCAGTTTGCTGCATTAAAAACACAAAACGTGGATTGTTACAATCATGCTTTGATTGTCAAACATGTTTGGCAATGTAATTTGTGGTATTTATACCTGAATAAATTAATAAATTACGTGTTGTACAAGTTAATGGTATTCATATTTCTGAATGACAATGTCTCAAAGGGGAACTGCACTCTTTTGGGGAGTGTTGCCTATCATTCACAGTCCTTATGTAAGACAAGAACATATGATGAAATGCTCAGTCATTCACAAACAAGGATGGGGCGAGGGTCACCACTTTGTCAACAAATGCGCGAGCAAATTGTTGAACAGTTTAAGAAAAACCTTTCTCAACCAGCTATTGCAAGGAATTTAGGGATTTCACCATCTACGGTCCGTAATATCATCAAAGGGTTCAGAGAATCTGGAGAAATCACTGCACGTAAGCAGCTAAGCCCGTGACCTTCGATCCCTCAGGCTGTACTGCATCAACAAGCGACATCAGTGTGTAAAGGATATCACCACATGGGCTCAGGAACACTTCAGAAACCCACTGTCAGTAACTACAGTTGGTCGCTACATCTGTAAGTGCAAGTTAAAACTCTCCTATGCAAAGCGAAAACCGTTTATCAACAACACCCAGAAACACAGTCGGCTTCGCTGGGCCTTAGCTCATCTAAGATGGACTGATACAAAGTGGAAAAGTGCTCTGTGGTCTGACGAGTCCACATTTCAAATTGTTTTTGGAAACTGTGGACGTCGTGTCCTCCAGACCAAAGAGGAAAAGAACCATCCGGATTGTTATAGGCGCAAAGTTGAAAAGCCAGCATCTGTGATGGTATGGGGGTGTATTAGTGCCCAAGACATGGGTAACTTACACATCTGTGAAGGCGCCATTAATGCTGAAAGGTACATACAGGTTTTGGAGCAACATATGTTACCATCCAAGCAACGTTACCATGGACGTCCCTGCTTATCTAAGCAAGACAATGCCAAGCCACGTGTTACATCAACGTGGCTTCATAGTAAAAGAGTGCGGGTACTAGACTGGCCTGCCTGTAGTCCAGACCTGTCTCCCATTGAAAATGTGTGGCGCATTATGAAGCCTAAAATACCACAACGGAGACCCCCGGACTGTTGAACAACTTAAGCTGTACATCAAGCAAGAATGGGAAAGAATTCCACCTGAGAAGCTTAAAAAATGTGTCTCCTCAGTTCCCAAATGTTTACTGAGTGTTGTTAAAAGGAAAGGCCATGTAACACAGTGGTGAACATGCCCTTTCCGAACTACTTTGGCACGTGTTGCAGCTATGAAATTCTAACTTAATTATTATTTGCAAAAAAAAAAAAAAGTTTATGAGTTTGAACATCAAATATGTTGTCTTTGTAGTGCATTCAATTGAATATGGGTTGAAAAGGATTTGCAAATCATTGTATTCCGTTTATATTTACATCTAACACAATTTCCCAACTCATATGGAAACGGGGTTTGTATTATTTCCAGCTGAGTTTAATTGTAATGAATAGAAACCCAGTCGCGATCAAAAGTTTACATACACTTGTAAAGAACATAATGTCATAGCTGTCTTGAGTTTCCAATAATTTCTACAACTCTTATTTTTTTGTGATAGAGTGATTGGAGCACATATTTGTTGGTCACAAAAAACAGTCATGAAGTTTGGTTCTTTTATGAATTTATTATGGGTCTACTGAAAATGTGACCAAATCTGCTGGGTCAAAAGTATACATACAGCCATGTTAATATTTGGTTACATGTCCCTTGGCAAGTTTCACTGCAATAAGGCGCTTTTGGATAGCCATCCACAAGCTTCTGACAAGCTTCTGGTAGAATTTTTGACCACTCCTCTCGACAAAATTGGTGCAGTTCAGCTAAATTTGCTGGTTTTCTGACATGGACTTGTTTCTTCAGCATTGTCCACACGTTTGTCCACAGGACTTTGGAAAGGCCATTCTAAAACCTTAATTCTAGCCTGAGTCATACCAAACACTATAAACATGGGACTCATTACCTCCCTGCTTGGTACTCAGCATCAAGGGTTGGAATTGGGGTTAAATCACCAAAAATGATTTCTGGGCGCGGCCACCGCTGCTGCCCACTGCTCCCCTCACTTCCCATGGGGTAATCAAGGGTGATGGGTCAAATGCAGAGAATAATTTCGCCACACCTAGTGTGTGTGTAACAATCATTGGCTTTTTAACTTAATTTAGCCATTCCTTTACCACTTTTGATGTGTGTTTGAGGTCATTGTCCTGTTGGAACACCCAACTGCACCAAAGACCCAACCTCCGAAATTGATGATTTTAGGTCGTCCTGAAGAATTTGGAGGCAATCCTCCTTTTTCGTTGTCCCATTTAAAGCACCAGTTCCATTGGCAGCAAAACAGGCCCAGAGCATAATACTACCACCACCATGCTTGACGGTAGGCTTGGTGTTCCTGGGATTAAAGGCCTCACCTTTTCTCCTCCAAACATATTGCTGGGTATTGTGGCCAAACAAATACATTTTTATTTCGTCTGACCACAGAACTTTCCTCCAGAAGGTCTTATCTCTGTCCATGTGATGTCATCTACCTCTATATTTTTTTTCTATGCAATATGCTTCTTAAGACCTCACTGTTGGCTTTGTAAGGCCATGTTAGCTCTAAACTAAACAAAATGTATCCTAATCCACCATATTGTTATCGATAAGCGAACCTTATCTTTGTCCTTGTGATGTCAGATGAAACAGTTGGAAACTCAAGACAGCCATGACATTATGTTCTTTTTGATCGCGACTGTAACTGCATTTCACCTTGCACTCCGCACAAAGCTGACTTGTTTAAGAGTTAAAAAAAAACAAAACAGCTGTTGCTAAAAGACTTCCCTGCTCTAAGATGTTACAGTACATCAAGTTGGAGGTGTTATGGTTATGGTATAATTTGTTAATTAAAATGCATTTTTTCACATTTTTATTTCCACAAATTACATATAGTACCGATAAATACTGATATTGGTCAGGGTATCGTACCGATAAAATCTTAACGATATACATCCCTATTAAAAATTATTGGCTACTAAAGGAGACCAAACCAATCAAAGTGTGCTGTTCAGTATTGTGGCCTCTGATTTGGCAGTAGTGATGGGTCCTGCAACACAGATGCATCGGCGCATGCGTCGAGCTCATAGAGCGATACCCTGTGTCGGTGCGCGTACCGCTTTTAGAAAGTCACGTGACCGATCATGAGCTGCTTTGGTCACGTGACCGATACTCGAACTGTATCGCACTGACGCCTCCTCTGTGCCCTGTGAGCAACGTTCCCTCTAAGGTGCGCAATTGCGCACTGCTCAAGCGTCCTCTGCGCAGACTGTGCGCCGCACAGCAAATATATGCCGCGCACCAAATCCAACCCATCTGAATTCTAAACAAAATAAACACATTTATTCTGTGTAATTTTGAAATGCAACTTTGAGTGACAGTGACAACAAGCGGCCCTAACGGTGTTCGTCAACAACACGCATACCACTAAGCCACTGGTGCGTTTATGGCCACACAAAAAGTCGGACAACTCAAACACCACACAAAGTTACACTATGACTCCTCAGTCATACGTGTGCTTATTTTTCTGTCATTTATTATTAATGTCAATTTATTGATATTAATCATGGAATGCTGTTACTAGAGAAAGTTACAGGTATTATGGCGTGGCGAAGTTGGTAGAGTGGCTGTGCCAACAAAGAAGGTTGCTGGTTACTGGGGTTCAATCCCCACCTTCTACCATTCTGGTCACGATACATGTTCACATTATTTATTGACTGTATCTAAAAAAGATAAAAATATATTTTTATTTAAATGAAGATATGAAATAATCCTAAATGAAATACAATGACTTGGTTTATATTATTGTATATACTAGGTCATAAAATCAGTGTCAGTTGAGTCGGTCCATAGGTTGCCTGTAGTGATTTTTAATGTCCAGCAGATGTCAGTATTTAGTGACACAGTATCAACACAGTATCAATACAGTTTTGCAATGTGTCGAAACGCTTCATGACGCCTCATCAACCCATCACTATTTGGCAGCCTTATTTACTATGTTGGATTAAATGAGCTTAAAAGTGATTATTTGGCTGTTATTGTAAGTCTCGAGGGCTCTCATAATGTTGAAAAACCTATTTCGAATGTCCCTGGTTATGTTCTGCGTTTTGGTTATTATTTGCAGTTTAGTGTTCTGTTTTGTCCTTGGCGCTCTTTCCTCCGTGAACTTTTCTCGTCGCTCGGTGCGCTGATAAAGACACTCCTGTTTCTGTTTCGTAATTAGCGTCCTCACCTGTTGCTCCCTCTAATCACTCGCATTTATATTCTGTTGTTACCCAGCCTAAGTTGCTGGATCACTGACAGCTGCAAGCGACAGTTGTTCACGTCAGTTCTTTTTGCCACCATGCTGGTTCTTGGTTGAGCTTTGCCGTAGCTTCCCTTGCCGGCGGCGCTTTTATCCTTTGTATTTTTGCCTTCATCGTTGGGATAAATATTCATCTTACCTGCATGCTGCCTCAGTGAGAACACATCCCTCGCAGCCACGCGACACCACGTTTGCAACATAGGAGGTAGGAAACAGTTTTTTTTAATGCTCTAGCTATGAACATATTTGATCTATAACTAAGGATCCCTACTTCGCGGGTAGGAATACTTGATAAATAATGGTTTTCTGCAGTTCACAAGCTCTAAAAACACTTTAGCATTTAAACCAGGGGTGTCCAAAGTGCGGCCCGGGGGCCATTTGCGGCCCGCAGCTAATTGTTTACCGGCCCGCCACACATTCTGCAAATATTGCAAAAATTTAAAAAAGCATTTAAAAAAAGTGGAATGAGGTGAAATCTAACAAGAAAAAGTTACAATGTTGACACAAAGCTGCCATGCAGGCTGTTTTTTTTTCTTTTGTCTTTGTTTATTTTTCTTTGTTTTGCCATTGCTAAAAAAAAAAAAAGACTAAAAATCTATGTCATAATGAATTATTACTTTAAAAATATCACTTTAAAATGTTTTATGTGGAAAGAATATTGCATATATTGTGTGGTTGCCATAAAAAAAACCTCAGTTTTATTTGACAAGAGCATAATACAAACAAAATAATAGTTCAAACGTAAAATCGACAGATATATCTGAAGTTGATCTCGTAATTTAAGTGTTAAAAGTAAAAAAAAAACTAATAATGTATCACTTTATGAGTGGGGGACCTTTTGGATCCCAAATATATTTAGTAGGATTTTATTAAACATTTCACTCTGATTACTCAAAAATATTAAATAATTAAAATCAATGGTGTCCTGCATTATTGATCTTTTAGGGCTCTAATTACTAAATACTGCATATTTCAGTTTTACTATAAAAAACAAAGTTGTCTTTGACAGAAAAGGCATAAAACCTTTTTTTAAAATTTTTTTTTTTTACTTTATATCAACCTGAAGTTGATATAGAGATTTACTGGAAGTGTTAAATAAAACATAATAATAATTTGACTTATTTTTTACATTTTAATGACTGAGACCTTTTATGGTCCCCGGGAGCTCTAAATGTTAAAACAAAAAAAATCCATATATTTTGTTAAGGTTTGAAAATGAAAAATATCAAAATGGCCCCCGCATGCTTAAATTTTTCCGTGTACGGCCCTCAGTGGAAAAAGTTTGGACACCCCTGATTTAAACAAACCAGTACCTACCATGAATTGATTAATGTGGACCCTGACTTAAAGAAGTTGAAAAACTTATTCGGGTGTTACCATTTAGTGGCCAATTGTACGGAATATGTACTGTGCTGTGCAATCTACTAATACAAGTTTCAATGAATCAATCAAACCTGCCAAAAACAACTTTTATTTTGGGAAAATCTTCTACTGACTGTTATTTTCTAATATTTGCCTTTGTTTTCGTGCCAGCGTAAAACTATGTTCTTATAGTTTTGAATGGAAATATCATAAAGCAGGGGTGTCAAACTCATTTTAGATCGGCGGATACATGGAGAAAAGTCTACACCCAAATGGGCCGGATTGGTAAAATCACGGCACGATAACTTAAAAATAAGACAACTTCCAATTGTTTTCTTTGTTTAAAAATAGAACAAGCACATTCTGAAAATGTACAAATCATAATGTTGTTGTTTTTTTTACACTTACATGTTGCGGTTAATAGTATTCTACCTTTTATTTGTCGTTATTTATACTTTCTGAATAAATTATGTGATAATGTTCATCAGTCAACTCATTGGTGTTAATTTTCAATCTATCAAGATAAATAATATCAAAATCAATTTACATTTATGTAGTTTGCTCATTTTCTTCAACTGGTGCACTAACATCACGTGGTGTGTTTGTTTTACATAAGTAGCATCCTCTACAAAAGATACAAATAATTGCTATTGCAACATCTAGTGGACACATTTAGAACAGCAGTTTATGTCATTCAAAAATTTCAGCTCATTTTCATACTTAGCAAACTCCTCCCACAGGCCGAAACCTATTCGGGGGCCATACTTTTGACACCCCTGTCTTAAAGCCTTAGAGTGTCCGCCCTGAGATCGGTAGGTTGTGAGTTCAAACCCCGGCCGAGTCATACCAAAGACTATAAAAATGGGACCCATTACCTCCCTGCTTGGCACTCAGCATCAAGGGTTGGAATTGGGGGTTAAATCACCAAAAATGATTCCCGGGCGCGGCCACCGCTGCTGCCCACTGCTCCCCTCACCTCCCAGGGGGTGATCAAGGGTGATGGGTCAATGCAGAGAATAATTTCACCACATTAGTGTGTGTGTGACTATCATTGGTACTTTAACTTTTTAACTTTAACTTGACAGTCTCTCTAGTTACTTCTTGCTTGTTGTTCAACACAAATCCACACTTATTTATAGCAAGATGACCTTGTTTTTGTATTATCGTGTTACCAATAGTGTGTATATGTTTTCTTTTATTTATTTGGCTTGTGAGTGTCCATAAAATATTTACACCACAGGGCTGTCCTGCGCACTACTACGATCACAATTAGAGATGTCCGATAATGGCTTTTTTGCCGATATCCGATATTCCGATATTGTCCAACTATTAATTACCGATTCCGATATCAACCGATACCGATATATACAGTCGTGGGATTAACACATTATTATGCCTAATTTTGTTGTGATGCCCCGCTGGATGCATTAAACAATGTAACAAGGTTTTCCAAAATAAATCAACTCAAGTTATGGAAAAAAAAATGCCAACATGGCACTGCCATATTTATTATTGAAGTCACAAAGTGCATAATTTTTTTTAACATGCCTCAAAACAGCAGCTTGGAATTTGGGACATACTCTCCCTGAGAGAGCATGAGGAAGTTGAGGTGGGCGGAGTTGGGAGGGGTGGGGGGTAGGGGGTAGCAGGGGTGTATATTGGAGCATCCCGGAAGAGTTAGTGCTGCAAGGGGTTCTGGGTATTTGTTCTGTTGTGTTTATGTTGTGTTACGGTGCGGATGTTCTCCCGAAATGTGTTTGTCATTCTTGTTTGGTGTGGGTTCACAGTGTGGCGCATATTTGTAACAGTGTTAAAGTTGTTTATACAGCGACCCTCAGTGTGACCTGTATGGCTGTTGACACACACATTCACTTGTGTGTGTGAAAAGCCGTAGATATTATGTGATTGGGCCGGCACGCAAAGGCAGTGCCTTTAAGGTTTATTGGCGCTCTGTACTTCTCCCTACGTCCGTGTACACAGCGGCGTTTTAAAAAGTCATACATTTTACTTTTTGAAACCGGTACCGATAATTTCCGATATTACATTTTAAAGCATTTATCGTCCGATAATATCGGCAGTCCGATGTTATCGGACATCCCTAATCACAATGCTTTTATGACAATAATGACGTATATAAGACTTCACATGTATTTTCTTATCCACCCACTCATCAATGCAGCAGGTAAACGAATAGAGCAGAAGAAGCTTTTTTCTTCTTCTGTGCAGATGAGGAAGAAGGAAAAAAACAAAAAACCTCCTCCTTGCTGTGTATCATGGACTGTTTTGACTCCAAGGCACACTGATTAATTATCTGTGTAATTACGCAACTTAATTACGACGGCTAAAGGCGAACTCTGCCTCCCTACTGTCCATCTGTCAAACACCCCCGAGCTTCATTTTGCACCTTTTTTTTTCATTGGATAGCGTTTGGAAAGCTGTTTGTCGTTTCGTTGCGTCTATCGTTTTATCTACTTAAGTCTTTCTTGTGAACGCCGTGCACTCTGACCTCGGGCAGTTTTGCAAAGTCGTCGATGCCATATGGCGTCCTCCACGAGCTCGATCTTCTTCGCCGGTGACAAACACCTGCTTGAGGAAACATTGCTGGGTGCAAGGCTATTTTTTTCAGATTGTAAATAGCGGAGGAAATTGAGTTTTGCTCGGACAATGTTTGGCTAATTCAATTTACAGATATCACATTAGCCCAGGGGTGTCCAAAGTGTTTTTTTTTTCTTTTATAGACAAAATAAACACGTCCCCGGAATAAAAAATTACACAAAAGCAGAAATCTAAAATGGAACCTGAAAACCAAATTGGCAGACAACCTATGCGTCTTACTCAGGGTTGCCTTAATGCATGAAGCCAGGGGTCCTCACCCAATTAGGGCCCCCGATTTTGACGGCGGAATGCAATGATTTATGTTCATAGCTGTCAATCACAGACCACTCAGCTTCGTGTAGCGTTTCGTGTACATGCACCCTCTCTCTCGGCTACGTTGTTTACAGGTCCCCAGTGTGAGAGGCGAGTGTGGTGACTACTGAGCTATATATATTTTATATATATATTAAAAAAATAAAATATATACATATATATTTGTATTAATTTTTTGTAATATATATATATATTAAAAAAAAAAAATATATATATATATATATATAAAATCGATGTGAAAACGCTGCTGCTCACTGCTCCCCTCACCTCCTAGGGGGTGGAACAAGGGGATGGGTCAAATGCAGAGGGTAATTTCACCACACCTAGTGTGTGTGACTATCAGTGGTACTTTAACTTTAAAATGCATTTTTAGACAAGGTTAGGAGACACCAAGAGTAACAAGCGGTAGAACATGGATTAGAACGGACAGATTTAAAAACAAATAATAAAAAATATATATATTTTAACTTGGGACTTCCTGTGGGCCGGATTTTGGACTCTGTAGTTTGGGGACCCCTGTATTTAAATTTTAGAATTTGCTAGGATTATTGTAAATCAGATGACATTAAGTTTGTGAAATCAAATGTTGCATACATTGAAGTAGCTAGTGCGCAATAATTAAACAAAAGCAAAAACTTATATTGACTTCCATTGAAATCATTTGGGTTTTGCCCTCATAGCCTTCCTGTATCCAACGGACTTAGTCCCTGACTTTGTAAGGAATACCAAAAATGACCAAACTATAATTTTGTAATAGGAAGACCAAGAAAAAGGAAATATCAATCTGATTATTTTGTCCACTGACACCATACTAAGTATCGATGGTATCAACATTTGAATCGATCATCCCACTTTAGATTGTTTCAGGGGTTAGCTTCTTGTGTTGTCCTGCTCGGTGTGTATGTAGCAGAGGTGTGGACTCGAGTCACATGACTTGGACTCGAGTCAGACTCGAGTCATGAATTTGATGACTTTAGACTCGACTTGACAAAATGTAAAGAGACTTGCAACTCGACTTAGACTTTAACATCAATGACTTGTGACTTCACTTGGACTTGAGCCTTTTGACTTGACATGACTTGCTACTTTCCCCAAAACCCAAAGCTTAAAAAGTTATTTGGGAGCGCTCCGTATCTTTCATTTTGTACGTGTCTGTCTGTCCATCAGCGTGTGTGCTGCTTGTCAGCTGGTGCGCTGTCAGTACAACAGCCAATCAAATTAGTTATACGTTGTTTTCATCACACAGCATTCATCCAATCAAATTGCAGGACAACCACCGAACAAGAGTTGTCAAACAATGCGGCAGTGAGAAACAATTATGCCAAAGTTGGTTTCGTTCGGGTATAAAAACTACGACTTGGTCAACAAAAAACGAATTGCGTATGCAAATCACGCAGTTCGAATATTACAGACGGAGAAGCAACAATTTCCAACTTCGTTCGACATTTGAAGTTGCACAAAGAAGGGTAAGTTTTGAATGTAAGCTAACGTTTATTGGCTAAGTAACATGACTTTTATTTGCTGTGTAGTTAAATCAGTGAGGCTGTAAACTCACTGCTAACGTTATAACCATAGACATGTTTTAAGGGTACGCAGCATCGAGCGCTACTGCCTACTGGCGCAGACGAGACGCGGGGTCGCCATCTTGGAGTGGTGATCCGCTCCACTCAGTGCAATTCATTTGGCAGGAGCAATGAACTGTCAGCACATTTAATTCATTTGACCTCACTGAATACCACTGATTTTCACGTGGTTTTTTGTCATACGTGTAGCTATGATAACGGACACATGTTTTGGCGAGTTTTATTATTCATAGTTTGCTTAACAGTAATATAATATTCTTATACGCTATAACTGACCAGACGTCCGAGATCAAAACTGGGAATATAATCCCAGAGAAGGGGGAAAAAACGGTAAACTATTTTTAAATTGAAGAAACAATATGATTAGGTTATATATACATGCGTATATCCTACATAAACAATGTATGAATACATTAGATATCTATATATCTTAGGGACCTATAGACTGTATCTCTGTTGCTGCAGCAGCAGATAGTTTATTCTGTCTTGACACTTTGTATTGATATTTTGTATTACATTCTTCCCTTAAATGATCATGTTTACAGTGATTGTTATGTATGTATTTTTTATGTATGTCGCTTTGGATAAAAGCGTCTGCCAAATACTTAAACATATATAAACACCTGAAAGTCTTTATATCAGCTAAAACCACCAATTTCTTTCACTACATTCAGAATAAAACCAAATGCTGTTTTACCCAACAATGTTAGTATTTGAATATTGTTACTTGAAGACTTATTCCTGGTTACAATTATACTGTTAAGAAAGTATTGTCTTATATTTTTCCTAAAATGAGAATGCATCATAATCAGTGGTGGCTGGTGAATTTTGTTTTAGGTGGGGCTGAAAGTTTGTAAACCAAACCCCTGTAGGGGCGTCATCCTCCCCCAGAAGATTTGTTTGTGATTTTCACATACAAATATTGAAGATCTTTGCTCCTTCTCAACTCTGTGGTAATATTATTTTCATAAAATACAACCAATAGTATGTTAATGTTTGTTTTTGCAAATGTGTTTATTCTGTAAAGGAATGAGTTAAATGTTTAAAATTGTTTAAACTATTAAAATGACTGGTTAATAGTGCTATTATGAATTGCAATGTCAGCACTATTTTTTTCCTGCAATTTCAAATGCACTTGTTTTAATAAATAAATACAGCGTTTTAAAAGCATACACAATCTGTGTAAAAATATTAGTCTGTGGTTAAAAGGACTTGAAAGGACTCGAAACTCAAAATGCAGGACTTGGGACTCGACTTGAGACTTTCCAGTCTTGACTTTGGACTTGACTCGGGACTTGCCTGTCTTGACTCGGGACTTGACTCGAGACTTGAGGGCAAAGACTTGAGACTTACTTGTGACTTGCAAAGCAATGACTTGGTCCCACCTCTGGTATGTAGCATGCTTAATCATTCCTTTTCCTCTCGTCTTCCAGTGATAATGCTCTTGGGAGTAAGGACGTACATCGTTAGGGTTTTATCGATGCTGATACTGATATCATAATTTCTTATCGGTACCGGTATTCAGCGGTACTCTTATCAGTACTATATGTAATTAGTGTGAAAAATTGCCTGATTGATGACCATTTTGTTTAGCACAAGATGTTGTACGTGTAACAGCAGGGAAGTCTTTTATCAACACCTGCTTTTAAGTGTTAAGCAAGTCAAGGTGCAACGCAGCTGTTATGTCGTCATCTTGTAAAGACCACACCGATCCATTTATTTCTATTCATTACATTAACACTCAAGTAGAGATATTTATGTAAGGCATTCATGTGCCGCTTAGGTCATGTCTTGTTTTGCCTTTGTATTGGTTTTCTTGTGTTTTGAGGTTCTATTTGTTTCAGCTCTCCCTTAATTTGTTACCTCCAAGCTGATTTATTGCACCTGCCTCTGATTAGTGATCAGGAGGCTCACCTGCTTCGAAGAGCTTTATATGTGAGTGTCATCCTGCCTTCCTCGCAGGTCCGTTGTTCAGTTCATTTCCAACATGCATACGATTACAACGTAATGCATCACATGTTTCCAGTTGTTTCATTACAGCACGTCAGATCATAGCGGTTTTATCCCATTTCCCTATTCTCTGTTTGTAACGTAACAGTAAATAAATATTCCATAAGTAAACAAATATGAAATACATGAATAATCATAATCTCTCTTTTTTAAATTAAGTTAAAGATATTTGTAGTTTTATACTAGTTTGAACAGTCTCTTATCAGAATCATATTAGTTCTTTGTTTGATTTCATTGGTTAATCCATTCCATAATTTAATTCCTCCTACGGATATACTAAAGGTTTTAAGTGTACAAATTGTTTTAAATTAGATTTTCCTGATTTTCCTCTTTTTGTTGGGAAAAAATGCTGTACATTCTTGGGTAGCAGGTTATAGTTTGCTTTGTACATCATTTTAGCTGTTTGCAAATGCACCAAGTTTAATTTCAATATTTTTGATTCAATTAATAAATCAATCAATCAATCAATGTTTATTTATATAGCCCTAAATCACAAGTGTCTCAAAGGGTTTGTATGTTCTCTATATCCAACATGTATTATTCCTGGTCGTGGGACATCTCTACAAAAGAATAGGGCTGTGATTATATTTTTAATCAGATTAGTCAGTTTTTTATTTACTTGCATGAATAACATTTGCTTAAGAAAATACCCTGATATTTTGATACAAATGCAGTTTAGTAGTCAGAATGTCATACAGGGATGCTTGCTGAAAACTTGGTGACAGTAAGTACAGTAAGAATTAAGTGATCATTTTGATAGTCTTTGTCATAATATTGCAAACCAGGTACAGATGTACACTAAAAGATAATGTACAGTAGTAAACACACTCAAACAACTTAACACAGTGCACCATTTACATCCGCATTTACTCTTCTTTAGTTTAAACCAGTGGTTCCAAACCTTTTTGTAGCTGCGGACCGGTCAATTGGGGGGGGGGGGGGTTATGCTATTTAAAAAAAAAAAAGTTTTTATTTTTTTGTCATAAAGAAATAAATACAATCATGTGTGCTTACGGACTGTATCCCTGCAGACTGTATTGATCTATATTGATATATATTGTATCTATTGTGTTTTTTATGTTGATTTATTAAAAACAAACAAAAAAAAAAAACGGTGGTAACTCACTTCTTTAGCTCTTCAGATGACAATTCTGATATTTTTGTTTTGGTACAATGCCATTCCCAGCTCGTTGTGATTATTTAAATATGTCCAGTAAGGAAAATAAATTTCATTTCAGCCGGTATTTGCAACTTGATGCTACTCTTTGTGTAGTACAGTTGGTTTATTCTTGCTGTAGTTGTGCCTCTCCAAGGTATGGTACGACCGATCAGCTGTGATGGTATGAATGACTTGCAGGACTTGGCTGTCTGTTTAGCAAAGGCATATGTTTAACTTAACGACTGGTACTTTTGTTGACAACATTGACGCAGGTAAAGAGCCAGCGTAGCGTTCTCCTCTGCTTGTTGTCGATGTACCATTCATTCTATCAGCGCCATCCTTCAGCGTTTCGCTGTAAAATGGCATCTTAAACTTGATGTGCGCCACAAATGTCACGGCGCATGCGCAATCCTGCATGTCATTGGCGGCAAGCTCTGCCGGCACCTCCGCTAGAAGCGCGCCGGGACCCGCCCCTGCTCGCTCTGCACGCATCGCAGCCACGCGCCTGCAAGGCTGCAGGCAATCTACAATCAGCGCACCTGGGGCTAATGAAGACAGACAGCATAAAGACCAGCGGCCCCGAAGATCCAGTGCTGGAACGTAGTCTACTCCCGTAGTAAGCATCCCGTCTCTGGCTTCCCTCCTGTGTACTTGATCTCTCTCTGTGCCTTGCCTGTTCCCGTGTCTTATGTCCTTTGTGTTTCCCGCAGTGCTTTCCCTGTCTCCCGTGATCGAGCTGTGTGCCTCGACTTCCCACTGGATTCCGGACTGCCTCCCTCTATCCTCAATCACTGTTTGGACACGGACCTCGTTGCTTCTCTCCAGCCCCCAACCGCTTGCCTGTACACGGACTGCATTCTCGCCTTGCCCCTTTGGTCTGACGAAGGATTCATCCAACACGCACATACAACAAACTCTGGTAACATTTACATGATTAATTCTACACATTGTTTTGCACTTTTCGCTTAGAGTAGCATACACATCCCACCTCATCAAGTTCAATAAACCTATTGAACTGATTCCTGCCGTGTTGTCGTCTCCTTCTCCCGCCGTACATAACAAAAAATGTTTGCCGCTGCAAAAGTTACCTTAGTTTTATCTAAAATTATGTTTTAAAGCGCCTCGCACCATGATCAGACCTTGCACAATGCATGTGTTTTCCGGTTTAAACTTTAACCTGGATGTTAATTCGGATTTGATTAATCTTCATTCCTATTTGGCGGGGGTCAGCAACCCGCATGTGGCTCTTTAGCGCCGCCCTAGTGGCTCCCTGGACCTCTTTCAGAGATGTGTGAAAATGAAGACATTTTTGTTTTTGTTTTAATATATTTCCTGTAGGAGAACAGACATGACACAAACCTTCCTAATTCTAAGAAATCCCACTGTTTATATTAAACATGCTTCACTGATGAGAGTATTTGGCAAGCACCGTTTTGTCCTACTAATTTCAGCGATCCCTGAACTCATCGTAGCTTGTTTACATGCACAACTTTCTCCGATGCTGCCACAGAAAGACGTGTTTTATGCCACTCCTTTGTCTCATTTTGTCCTCCAAAAGTTTTATGCTGTGCGTGAATGCACAAAAGTGAGCTTTGTTGATTTTATTGATTTGCTGGAGTGCTCGTCAGACATATTTGGTCAATCCATGACTGCAAGCTAATCCATGCTAACATGCTATTTAGGCTGGCTGTATGTACATATTGCATCACTATGCCTCATTTGTAGGTATGTATGAGCTCATTTAATTTCTAATTTATATCTTCATGTCTCATGACACATTATCTGTATGTAATATTGGCTGCATTTCTGATAGTTGTTTGTGTGCCATGTTGTTCCAGACCACAGCAAACATTACCTAGCTTGCCAAAAATTGTAATAAATCTATTAAAGGAAAACAGCCTTAATTTGGACACACACATCTATACCTTTTGGTTATTTCCAGGAGTTATCTCACCTGAGTAGCCTCTGATTTTCCAATTTTGTAAAAATGTGTCAAATATTACATTTCAACATTTCTTTGCTTCAGCCTGCGACAGTCATTTTGATAGTAGGCTATTATCAAACACTTACGTCATGTGTTGCCTTCATTATGACACTTGTATAATAAGACTTTTAAAGTCATTTTGACAGTAGGCTATTATAGCTAATAGATACTTATATCATATGTTGCCTTCATTATAAGACTTATATACAGCTTTTAATTTTTTGCGGCTACAGACAGATTTTTTTTTTTTAGTATTTTTGGTCCAATATGGCTCTTTCAACATTTTGGGTTGCCAAACCCTGCTATATGGTACCACAATCTTTATTTATTTTATTTATTAACGCATGTGATTAACATTCACAGCCCTAGTAAAGAATAATAATAAATTGCTTTCTTACCGATGACACAAAGCTTGGTTATGATCTATAACTTAGTGTTTGTGTGCTAACTAATAATCACTTTTGTAAAAAGGTGCTTTACGAAGGTCGGTCCATTTTTTTTTCATTAGTTTACGGGGTAGATCTGCGGACACGCTGATGTACAGCAATTGCGGAACAACCTAATACATGCAGCATCTGCGTATATAAGACTAGGGTCTGCTAGTGGAGAAACGCAGAAATATAATCCAATGTAGACATAATGGTGAGTGGCTGTTTGAAGCTAACGTTGGCTTAAGAACAGCTAATGCCCTATTCTTTATTCATAATTTGTATATTTTTTTAATTTATAACTGGGGTTACCTGACTTTTACACTTGTATGACTGTTAAGAACGCTAAAATATTGTACTATATTAAAGGTTTTATGTTGTGTGAGTGAGCCAAAATGCAGTTGTATCTAGAATTAAAGCATTTTTTAGAAATAGCAATTTTTATGGGGTCATGGCTTGGGTTTTCGCGAACAATGACTAATAAATTGTCCAGGAAAATGTCAATTATAACTGCTGTACAGTCAAAAAGAAAGGGATTTGAAGGTTGCACGCTGCTTGCCTGCACCTTTTTTCTGGCCACGGCGGAGCCTTTTATCTCAATAAAAAGAGGCGGCCTGCCTCGATGAGATGGCTAAATCCCACCAATATTTGGCAACAGGAACAGGCGGCGAGGGGGGAAATAAGAAGCTAAACGGCTTCTTGTCTGTCACTATTAACTGATTACTAGAACAGAGGCTTGTTTGTTTTATTTATTAATTCAATAACACTGATGACTGCTTCAATGGTTAATTATTTGTACATTAAGAAAACTAACAATGCATTGGTTAACATTGCGTTTGTTTTATTTATGTATATTTTGGTATGATTAAGACGCTTTTAAAACAATTTCACAAGTTTTAGTGTTTAGATTAATTTCACATAATGAAATCAAAACAAGATCTTGACTAGCTAGTAGGTAACATGAGCATGTTGTACCACTTTGGGTTAAGCCCTATTGCTTATTGCTTATCCTTGAGCTGAAAAAATATGTTTTTGTAGACTGAAATAAAAAAAAAGACTGACTAGCTTGCTAAAATGACTTTTTTTGGAAGAGGGGTTTGATTTTAAAGATTCGAAAACAAAAGTTTTTACAATTTTTTTTTTTTTTTTTTACATTAAAAAAATTAAAATACATTAGCTAGAAGCTAACATTACGTTTTCTAACCGATTTTAAAAAAAATATTTTATTCTAAATGTAAAAACTTTGTACATTATTTATTAAAAACACAAAATTAGCTAACTGGCCTCTAATGGTACGGCTTTTAAAAAACATTTTTACATTACAAAGCCAAAACAAGACATTGACTAGCATATATATATATATATATATAAAATCAGTGACGTGAGGTTCATGGCTGGTGAGGCACTGACTTCATCTTATTCACCATTTGATTGGCAGCAGTTAACGGGTTATGTTTAAAAGCTCATACCAGCATTCTTTACACATACAAACTGTAGCACACAAAAAAGCACATTTAATACAAAATACGTTATTATAGCCTTTACTTATAAATGAAGTCCATGCACCGCTCCTTCTGAATAAAAGTATCGATAACTTGCATTTTAAAAGTCTCTCTGTCTCGATGGAGATCTTCCTTTAATCATTACCTCCTGCTTCGATTGAAAGTCCAGTTTAGAAAACTATTTTATTTTAGATATGTAATGCTGCATGTTAAAAGTCCAGGCGAGAGGAAAAAATAAACGATCGCTGCCGCTGCACTTGACTTGCTAACAGTTGCTGCTTGTTGTCACTTATTCTGCAGCCGAGTAGTCGCAAGAATGATCCCTGGGATCACTAGCGCTCTCTACCACCATGAGGCGGGATTACTGCAAGCCTCACACAGTGCATCTTTTGCAGCCGTTTAATGATTGCTCAGCACAAGAAATACGTTACACACACACATACGGTTGTTGACAAAATACACTGTACATTATATACCTCAGCTAACTAAACTATGGACATTTATAATATAATTCATATAGCAATACGGTCTCACGGCACAGCAGGCCAGCAGTTAGCCGAGTCATTGCGCAATCCATGGTGAGGCTCAACTGGCTGCTGACTCACTGTAAGTCTCTTCTCAGTATTTGAATGGCAAATGTGAAAATTCAGCGATTTTGAATAAAAATACTCTAAAACTGGCGAAGTTAAATGGAAAATAACTTTATAGTATAATCACTGGATACATATAACAATTTAATTTTTTTTCTTTTTACATTTTTTTTCTTTCCATGCTGGCACGTGAGGCCCTGCCTCACCTGCCTCCCCTGACTGCACGTCACTGATATATATATATATATATATATATATATATATATATATATATATATATATATATATATATATATATATATATATATATATATATATATATATATATATATATATATATATATATATATATATAATATACCAGTAGAGTGGAAAAACAAGTTCCCTCTGTATTGAAGCTGTTATCATATATATCTGATGTACGACACCAAAATACTTACAAAGTTTGCGAGTAAATAGATATGATTAAAATGGTATCAATCTTCCGGAGATTCCTGCGTCATTTTCAGAGATACTGAGGAAGCCAGTCACGTGAGCCTGTGACATAGGGAAGGGATCTTTTACATTACTTCTATCAACAACAATGCAAATCATGCAGACTTTGCAAGAGCCAACAACGATTACGTGGGGAAAAATTATGATCCAGAAACGTATATTGTTGATCCTAAATAAAAGGATGATGATCTACAAGTTTTAGAAGCGCTGCTAAACAGGTCCAGCTTTGGTGAAACTCTAAGCATTATCTAGTGCTAAACAAGAAATACAAACATAATAAAATTATATTTTACTGTACAATGTCTGCTCTTACTTCGATGACGACTGATAGGATGTCCATATCATCCCGCTTATATGAAGCATTAATCATGATGCACACGAAGGATTAGCAAGGAAAAAAAAAACCCACACTGTCTTCGGTTGTGTGGGTTTGTCACCATCTCCGGGTATGAATAGAATGTCACAGATGAACCATTTTTAGATTCTATATCCAGATAAGAGGCATGAGTTATAATCTAGAATAACCTTGACGAGCCGAGACGCGATGATGCGGGAGCAGCAAGATACCACAGCCAGCTCACAGTAAAGCAGCAGAGGGCTACTAAACTGGGTGTGATCAATCCGCCACTAAAAAATAGTTTGTTTGCGTTAGTGCTTAAACAACATTGCTAATATTTGGTCAATATTCAGGTCATGATATGAACAAAAGTGTATACAGAGTATTGTTGGCCGGTTTCGGATGGTAATTTAGAGGGGTTTGTGGGCAAAATAGAGAGCCTCTGTTCACAGATTTTTTGAAATTTATTTATTTACGACTTAGAATGCATTAAAAAAACAAACATGGGTTTGTATTTTATATAAGGATTGTGAAAAATAGACAGAACAACTGTTAGAATAATTTAACCTAAGTTATCACAAGAACTTTGTGTTGAAATGAGTTCCCGGCGAGAAGACCAAAAGCTGTCTTTGAACCTACCAAGAAGGCTTGTAAAACTCCACTGTGTAGGGGGGGAAACAACATGAAGGGGTTTCTGTTTCTTTCATGTATTGTAATCGACATAAATATATTGTCCGACCCAAGAACTACAAAAGCGAAGAGGAAGCAGGACCAGACTCCCCTCCAGGCACCGCTTTTTTGAACTCTTTTACGAACCTCTTTTTGAACCATTTTACGAACCTCTTTTTTTGAACCAACCTTTTCTTTTGAACAGTTTTGTAATCAAAGGCGATGGCTGTTTACGACCCCCGTCCCTTTGGAAGCAGCTGTTGCTATGTGGTCAGGGAAGGTCCAAATAAAAGGAAGTGTGCAATCTTTTGGCAGAGCGTAATGACACTGTCCAAGGGTACAGATGTACACGTTTCTCCTCACTGAGCCAAATTGAATTCAGTCTGTTTAATTATTTGCTTCTTGTCTTGTTTAATAGATGTCATCAGTGTTTGAACCTGACAAAAACTCTCAAATGTTTGCGTATTTCCAGTATGACTGATCTGATACTATGGTCAGAGTGCAGAAGTGGTACTCTACTTACTGAAGATGTGTCAAAATGGTTGATTGAATTTGTAATGTTTGGACGGTGTTTTCACATACTTTGTGGATTGTAAATACAATTGGATATGGTTTAATGAATACAATGAAATTAAGCATATAAAGTTAACTTCTTGCTCCACTCTACTGATACATTACGTCCTTATTGTCCTTTATGCTGTATGGCTTTTAACTTATGCTCAATAGGGAAGGCATGCCTGCTGAAAATGTGTGCTATCTTTGGCGTGGCCAATGCATTTAGTTGAGGCAACCGCTTTCAAGCGCACAACTTAAAAAGCTGCATTGCGTGGCGATATCAGCCGGATGCACAAACGCACTGACATAATTCATGAAGGTGAGCCGGGAAGCCGTGATGAATGTGCGGACTTCTCGTATATGCAAACACAAAAACTCATAAATAAATAAAAAAAAGGGGCAGACGACGAGGCTTTGAAGCAAACTTCATTGAGTCCAAGTTGGGTTGAAAAATCTCGTCACATCAGCAGTCTCCACCAACTCCACAAGGCCCATCAAGAGAAAAATGAGAGATCAGTCATTTGGACTTTTAATGAGCTGTGTTCGCTTTTAAATGGTTTTCAGATGTTATTGCTTCAGCTCGTTCTGCAGTCTCCTCATCATCATCATCATCATGAAATGAATGATAGGAGCCCAAGGCGAGAAGAGAAATCCACTACATTACATCATCTTTTTATATTTACAGTAGGGAAGGGATTTATATGGCCCCATTCTTGGCTGGATCACGTGCAGGGTTAATCATTTTGCAATGCAGCCGGCTGAAAACGATGGAAAAGTGCCACTCCACATGGCAACTGACATCATGGTCGAAGATGGAATCGCCACAAAACACATTTTAAGATATTGAACACTCTACCAGTTTGTCATGTTTTATGTGTCAGGTAAACCGCAACAAATGAGGCCATATAAATCTCAATCCTACAGTAATTTCAACAATGCCATAAATCACACAGTCAACACAAATATTTCATGACTCACACTAAAAGGAACACCTATCAATAGAATATACAAAGTTAAAAGTTAAAGTACCACTGATACCCTTATGTGTGAATGCTTTGGAGCATTCACACAAAGACATCATTAATTAAATTGTGAATTAAGTAATCAAATAAGGTCAATAGTGCAAAGTAACTAAATATAAGTAAAAGTTACTTTTGGCTAAAGGATACAAACGGATAAGTAAGGTTATAAAAAGGATAACAATCATTTTCGACTGCTTTATTTACCAGGACACTGTTTTGTGAGTGTGGGAGTGACAGGAAGAAAAGCTCTGACTGTGCTTGGGGGGAATTTGGTACCTGAAATCTCTAAATATGTAATTTAATCCATCCAAATTCATTAAATTATGACATGACATCAATAATTCAATTGTGAAATCAGTAATTAAATCCTAAAATATTTCATTAAACTAAAATTAATAATTTAGTGATTGAATTATTAAATGTTTTTTTACATTAAATAAATTAATCACATATTGACTAAATAATTTATGTGTTTAATTGAAATTATTACTAATGACACATTCCTGTAATATTTAAATATTTATTTTTATTAGTTTCTCATCTGGCCCCCCCAAAGTCATTTTATTCCGGGTCAAAACTCTGCTTCTTCTGGGTAGTAATGGGTGTTACTGCAGTTTTTTTTACCACTGATAGTCACACACACACTAGGTGTGGAAAAATTACCCTCTGCATATGACCCATCCCCTTGTTCCACCAACTGGGAGGTGAGGGGAGCAGCGAGCAGCAGCGGTGGCCGTGCTCGGGAATAATTTTGGTGATTTAACTCCCAATTCCAACCCTTGATGCTGAGTGCCTAGCAGGGAGGTAATGGGTGCCATTTTTATAGTCTTTGGTATGACTCGACCTACCAATCTCAGGGCGGACACTCTAACCACAAAGCCACTGAGTAGGCTATATAATATAAAAAATATAAGAATATAATAGTAATCATAAAAATGTACAACAAATGGTTAGTCTTTCTTCTTTCAATTGTGGCTACTGTGAGTTCACGGGGTTCATTCTCATAGCTTAAAGTAGATGAATGCATGCAATAAACAGCGTATGACGCTCAAACCAATTCAAACAAATTGATACATGTTGATGTCTAACAACAGTTATTTCATTTTACGCTTTAAGTCTTCCTCCTGCAAGCTGCAATTATTACAAAAACGCCACCCGCCAGATAATGGAATGCAATTTTGAATTTTGCGAGCGTATACAGCAATTAATGGAAGGTAATGATAACCTTCAGCCAAAAATCATTTTCGGTGACAAGCGGACTTTTCGCATGAACGACATGCGGAAAAGGAGGCCTGAAAATCCGCCCATGAAATTGAGCGAGACTTGGCCAGTTATTATTTGTTTTGAAAGAGAAATCGGTACTTTTGCTGACGTATTGACACTACAAGCCACGCTCAAACTGTTGTCAAAAACGGCACTTTACAGATTATTCCGTTTCATTTGTGCATATTAATGTTGCAATTGAATATAAAACTATTTAAATGGGCCGTTGCGAGGAAATACAGTGTGCTAAAAACGACACTAAATAACAACTTAGTCCAAACATGCTTTGTAGCAGACAATAAGATGGGCTTGTGGGAGAAATGTCATTGTGGAGTAGGGTTATACGGTATACCGGTATCAGTATAGTACCGCAATATTAATGAATGATATTCTGTACCATACCGCCTCTGAAAAGTACCGGTCCAACTTGCAATAAGAAATAATGTATCGTAAGATTTTTTGTTAAAATAAAGCCAATAATGCAATTTTTTGTGGTCCCCTTTATTTAGAAAAGTACCGAAAAGTAGAGATGTCCGATAATGGCTTTTTTGCCGATATCCGATATTCCGATATTGTCCAACTCTTAATTACCGATTCCGATACCAACCGATATATACAGTCGTGGAATTAACACATTATTATGCCTAATTTTGTTGTGATGCCCCACTGGATGCATTAAACAATGTAACAAGGTTTTCCAAAATAAATCAACTCAAGTTATGGGAAAAAAAATGCCAACATGGCACTGCCATATTTATTATTGAAGTCACAAAGTGCATTATTTTTTTTAAACATGCCTCAAAACAGCAGCTTGGAATTTGGGACATGCTCTCCCGAAATGTGTTTGTCATTCTTGTTTGGTGTGGGTTCACAGTGTGGCGCATATTTGTAACAGTGTTAAAGTTGTTTATGGGGCCACCCTCAGTGTGACCTGTATGGCTGTTGACCACGTATGCCTTGAATTCACTTGTGTGTGTGTGAAAAGCCGTAGATAATGTGTTTGGGCCGTGTACCACTCCGTACAGTGCCGTTTTAAAAAGTCATACATTTTACTTTTTGACACCGATACCGATAATTTCCGATATTACATTTTAAAGCATTTATCGGCCAATAATATCGTCAGTCCGATATTGGACATCTCTACCGAAATGTATCGAAATAATGTTAGTATAGTACCAAAATATTGGTATCGGGACTGTTATGGTACAGTGGGGGAAGAAGACGACACAGAATGCAGGACTTTGTTTAGTTCTATTTATTATAATAAACAATATGCAATGAGGCGTGTAACTAAACCAAAATGTGTATGTGTGCGACTATGTGTAGTGATTATATGTTGAGTGTTACCGGGAGTTGTTGAAGGTGCGTGTTGAGAGAGAGAGGCGGAAGACCAAGACGGGGCAAGGCAGGTTCTGAAGTCTAGAGACAGGCGGGAGGTCAAGGGCTGGAGCGAGGTCAAGATCCAGAGAGGCAGCAGAGAGTCCAGAGGGGATCCGGGAAGACGAGACACACAGCTCAACATTAGAATGCGCCTGGGCCGTGACAGGGACAACACTATTGTGGAGTTAAGCCGTTCATCTGCTAAAAGAACAGATGATTTTAAAATGGTTTTGTTGTTGTTGAGGATTATTAAGATGGACTTGTGCCAGAAATTTCAAGTCAGTCCATTTTATGGAATGCAAGTTGAGAGGCTTGGCCTGTTAAACTTTAGATCCTTCAAACTTGATAACAGCGCCACCATCTGGTCAAGTTTTACGCACAAAAGCATTTTTATGTGAGAAGTTTCAAGTGACTCAGACTTTAGGAGGGAAGACTTTTCAAAAACTTGATAACAGCGGCACCCATCTGGTGAAATTTTACAAACCTAAGCAGCAAGTTGGACTTGTGTAAGAAATTCCAAGTGGGTCAGTCTTTAGGAGGGAGGGGCTTGGCCTGCCAAACTTTGGATCTTTCAAACTTGATAACCGCGCCTTCTGGGGAAATTTTAAAGACCTAAGTATTTTTTGTTGAGGAAATTGAGCAGGAATTGTGTGCAACATTTCAAGTAAGTCAGACTTCAGGAAGGAGGGGCTTGGCCTGTCAAACTTTGGATATTTCAAACTTAAAAACAGCGCCACCATCTGGCGAAATTATGCGGACCTAAGTATTTTTAGTTGAGGATATTGAGCTGGAATTGTGTGAGAAATTTCAAGTGAGTCAGACTTTAGGAAGGAGGGGCTTGGCCTGTCAAACTTTGGATATTTCAAACTTGATAACAGCGCCACCATCTGGCGAAATTTTACAGACCTAAGCATTTTTATTGAGGGTATGAAGTGAGTCAGACTTAAGAAAGGAGGGGCTTGGCTTGTCAAACTTTAGATATTTCAAACTTGATAACAGCGCCACCATCGGGTGAAGTTATGCGGACCTAAGTATTTTTTGTTGAGGATATTGAGCTGGAATTGTGTGCGAAATTTCAAGTGAGTCAGACTTCAGGCAGGAGGGGCTTGGCCTGTCAAACTTTGGATCTTTCAAACTTAAAAACAGCGGCACCATCTGGCGAAATTTTACGGACCTAAGCATTTTTATTGAGGATATAAAGTGAATCAGACTTTGGGAAAGAGGGGCTAAGCCTGCCAAAACCGCTTTTAAACCGGGCCATCATCTGGTGAAACTCAGAAGTGTTATATATTTCTGTATTTTGAAAAATAAATACATTATATTATAAATATATACATATGTATGTATAATACACACAGGGAGTTTTTATTTATAAAATCCCCTGAAGATCTTTTTTTTTTGTTTGTTTCGCAGGTTTCCCTGCTCTTCAGGGGATTGTATAAATATAAATCCCCTGAAGAGCTGGGAAACCTGCGAAACAGGCTTGTAGGGATGAAATAGCCTCTGTGTTTTTTCCTGACCTAACGTATATTCCGCTCTACCCCGGTATTGAGCACGGTATAACGGATAAACCACAGCAGAAACCTTGACTATATATATATATATATATATATATATATATATATATATATATATATATATATATATATATATATATATATATATATATATATATATATATATATACTGTATATATATATATATATATATATATATATATATATATATATATATATATATATATATATATATATATATATATACTGTGTGTGTATATATATATATATATATATATATATATATATATATATATACATATATATATATATATATATATATATAATATTTTTTATTTTTTTATATCATTTTTGTATTTTTTTTTAGCCGAGGATGTTGTTGTGGCTTGTGCAGTCTTTTGAGACATTTGTGATTTAGGGAAATACGAAAAAAATGGTTTTCGAATTCCTAATTGTATCCAGTGGGGTTTGACCAAAAGAAAAACAGCGCCCCCTGCTCGTAATACACTGTTGTATAGCTCCAAGCAATTCAAAAGGAAACAAACAAAAGTAAACATTTAGTGGTTTTGATGAGATGAATTGTGACTGCTTGAGGATTGTTAGAAAAGGAGCACTATATGTGTTAAATTGTATACAGTGTGTGTGTGTGTTTTACACCCTCTTATGAGCTCCAACCTTGGCACCGCCCTGCCCACGCACGCTTCTGCTAGGCGCACAAGGAGATGTCCACACCGCCCACCCACCTTGCAGCAGCAGCAGCAGCAGCAATATTTGTTTTTTGTGTCCAAAAGCAGCAATCAGAAACCTATTTTCTGGTTCTGTCTGCAACACAAGCAAAAGGGCGGTTTTTCTTAATATATATATTTTTTTCAAATAACAGATGAAAAAATGAATTTGGAAGCACTGACATGCTTTTGCTCAAGTTCGGGTCCCTCAGACGTGCACTTTGACATGACTGCACGTTTTACTGCATGCAAACATACTGTGATACATAAGGCACTCCAGTACATATTTGGCATTTAAATGATAATCGAACCATTTCAGAACCGGCTCCTAATTCAGCTGCTGACATATGCGGTAACACATCATTTCCAGTTGAATTATGTTGCCAAAACTATTATAAATCAACTTGCTAATTTACTGTTAATATCTGGTTACTTTCTGTTCTAACAAGGCTCTAGACTTCTTTTCTTTTGATATTTCATATAGTTTTGGGCGATACAACACATCTTGGTATCGATCCAATACCAAGTATTTAGAGGGCACTACTGTTCATACCAATTATTCTATTGTCAAGATCATTGAATGATCCAATTTTTTATCACAATGTAATCACAGAATGTCAGTGTAACAATATCAATAAAATATGTAATTGATTTCATTGTTCCTTTTCATTACGGGGTTTTCCCCTTAGTGTATTCAATCGTGGCGCAAATAAGTTTTTTTTTTAACGTTAAAAACATTTAAGTAATGTAGCATCCCTGAGAAGACACACAATGTCCGACGATATTTTGAACTTTTATTGCCAATCTTATGCTAAAATACCAACCCAATTCCAACACATATTCTCTCTCTCTCTCTCTCTCTCTCTCTCTCTCTCTCTCGCTCTCTCTGTCTCTCTCTCTCTCTCTCTCTCTCTCTCTCTCTCTATATATATATATATACACAGATTATTCCGTTTCATTTGTGCATATTAATGTTGCAATTGAATATAAAACTATTTAAATGGGTCGTTGAAATTCAACGATTTGGTGCATTTTCAAACAGCTTCAATTATGTAAAAAGCAAACTATAACCTGCTACCCAAGAATGTAAAACAATTCTTCTTAACAAAAGAGGAGAAATATAATATACCCTTAGGGGAAAATCTAATGTATGTATGTATGTATGTACACGTGTGTGTGTATATATGTATGTGTGTGTGTATATATATGTATGTGTGTGTGTGTGTGTATATATGTACTGTATGTGTGTGTGTATATATGTGTATGTGTGTATATGTATAATGCCCCAGCCATGCCCCCACCGCCACAAGTACTATGGCAATCTAGGGGAAACCCTGTATTACATACAATATTTTGAGCAAAATAAGGTCAATAGTGCAAAATAACTAAGCATAAGTTAAAACTACTTTTGGCTTGTGTGAAAATCTTTTGTCCAGGTACTTATTTCCTGGACAAAGAAATTTATTAAAAAATGATTTTGTGTTAATAAAAAGTATCCATCTAATCACTGTTGTATTGACTTCATACCAATACTATAAGTGGCATCATTACTGTCGGTATTTGTATCGATCCATCCACCTTGTTTACATTCAAGAGCTCTAGCATAGCGATTAGCATGCCTTCTTGTATCCTCCTGCAGTTCTTAGTGTAGAGTGTTTAGCTAGTCTTCCAGTGATAATGATACATGTAAGAAACTTAGTTTGTTTGCTGCCATTGGGCCTAGGATTAGTGACTTGCACTGTGCAGGGACGTTAGCCGCTATCTTGCTAGTGAGGACTTTACAATAGGTACACAGCTGTGTCATCAGCAAAATGTGTTACAAAATACAATATAAACTCTATCGTTGGCCAAATCTATATCATATATATACAGTATATATTGTCCGTAACACTTTTGTATGAGGAACATATTCACCATTGATTAGTTTCTTATTAAAGTAACAAAGACTTAATTTAGAGTTATTTGGACTCTAGGGGAACATATAAGGTTTAGGGTTAGGGTTACTAATAAGCAATAATTCTGAGGTTATTGAGGGAAGGGTCTTGGTTAATGGCTTACTGGTTGTATAATAAGGCCATGTAGAATAAGGCATTAATAAGTACTTAATAATGACTAAGAGCCAATATGTTACTAATTTGCATGTTAATAAGCAACTAATTAATGGTGAATATGTGTTCCCCATACTAAAGTGTTACCATATTGTCTATATTGCACAATCCTAAACACAACCAGTATTTCCCTTATACAGTCCTAACTATATTCTCTATTCAAAAGTATTGGGCCAAAGCATAACTGTTCCACTTGGTGTTGCAATGTTAGATACACATTTTTCAAAATTCTCCCAGCCGCTCTTCCCCTTCCCCCGAAGAGGTCTGCGTATCGACCATTCCCATCGATTCCGAAGTGCAATATTTGCCGATACCCAACTCAGTCCGCCTGTCCTCGGCCGCCGAATGAACCGGCGAGCCGCATAAACACAAGACGACGGTCGTCCCTTTTGCAAACAAATCAATAAAACTCATTTCCTTCCAGTCAATTGTTAATTAAGTGCTAGTTTTCTTCCAATTATAAAAGTGACAGAAGTACACAATGTGACGTGGTAACGATGTTTTTTTCGGCAAGCTATAATTACCTGATGTGACTAAAGAAATCATTTTCTGATGTCTATCTACAAAATTGTCGGTGCCCTCGCGTTACCTTGAAAGCTAGGAGTGTGCTTTACCAGCCGCCCGCCTGTGTGATGATTTTAAATGTTGATTGGTAGGAATACCCGGAGAGTTCGGCTCGTCGTGATACGAAAAAGGTCATCTTTTATTATCTGAAGGGCACCGCTGACAATTATGCACAACAGGAATGGAAGTTTTAAATACAAACATAAGGTGCTTAGAATGGGAACTCTATGAAGAAAATAGACCCACCAAGGACGCGGTTATTATTACCGTGGCATTTGTCAAAGGGATAATAACATGACACAGTATTATCCTCTCAGTTCCGTGCAGAAAAGCATCTTTCAGACCGCATCTCCCTTATGGATTCCGCAGCGGCCTTGGAGGAGTCGCCATCGGGCAGGAGCAAACATGAGTGCAAGGTGTGGAGAGCAGAGACCGCTGAGCCGGCTTTGGCTTGTTGCTCGACGAGCCGCGCTTTTTCTCGCTGTGAGTTCTAAAGCTTATGACAGATTCAGCTCTTAAAAATGCATCACCGCTCTCGGGTTTGAAACCATCCCCAGTTCTCTGGGGTGTTGACGGTGACGAAACCCTCTCACACAACTGTCAACCTGCATCAAAAAAAAAAAAGCATATACATCAGACTCTCATATTTAGCTAAAAATTCAAGAGCTGGGATTGTTTCTGGTCTTTTTTTTTTGACCCAAATATAAAACGACAATGAATATAAGACATAACATTGTATTTTAAAGTGATCCTTTTGACTGCTTTATTAACCAGGACATTGTTTTGTGAGTGTGTGTGTAAATGACAAGAAGAAAAGCTCTGACTGGGCTTGGGGAGAAGTTGTTACCTGTTGGTTTTGTAAACATCTCGAAATGTTTCTGTGGAGGTCTTGCTCCTCCGGGTTCTCTGGACCACCAATGACGGACATGACAGCCGTGTTCATCTTTGTGAACAATGATTTATTTTGCAATAAGTTGTCTTTCTTGTGCTTTTCAGCCTTGTTAAAGTTTCTCTCGCTCTCGTTTATTCTCCACCATCAACAACCCCCTCTCCTTCCCGACTGCTGCCTTTAACAGAGCGACAGGTGATCAGACAAACACTCCCAGCTGTGTCATCTAATCACCTGTCACTAATCTCGAAGCCGGTCCTGACACACCCCGCTTCGCTGCAGGTTCGCAGGCCACGCCCCCCCACAGTGTCATTCCATCGATCCAAATGAATTAAATCATCAAATCATGAAATAACTAGATGAGGCAATTCCTGAAGGATTTGCGTGTGAATGCTCCAATGCTGAAGTTGAACTGAAATCCTGGAAATGTTTTAAACCTGTTGAAGTATATGTCACGGCGCATGCACAATCCCTCATGTCATCTGCCGCAAGCGCAGATGACACTCCTGCTTGCTCTTCCCGCATCGCGGCCACGCGCCTGCACAGCTGCAAGCAATCTGCAATCAGCCCACCTGGGTCTAATGAGGGCAGGCGGCATAAAGACCAGCGTACCCGAAGATCCAGTGCCGGAACGTAGTTCACTCTCCGTAGTAAGCAGTAAAACATGCAACATAATCTATGCAACATTTTGACCAAAGAACCACTATTACATGTTATGTAGACCAGTGTTTTTCAACCTTTTTTGAGCCAAGGCACATTTTTTTTCATTAAAAAAAATACGGAGGCACACCACACCACCAGCAGGAAAGGTTAAAAAATGAAACTCCACCAGGTTGTCATGCCTTATTTTGAGTTTGTTGTTGTTTGCTGTGTGTAGTGCTTTAGTTTCTGTCTTGCGCTGTTAATTTGGTGACCCTTCCTGTTTTGTTGGTGTTCTCCTGTAGCAGCGTCACGCCTTCCTTTAAGTTCTATTGCCCGCACCTGCTTTGTTTTCACAATCAAGACTATTTAAGTTGTGCGTACACTATCCTTCTTTGTGGGGACACTGTTGATGGTCATGTTATGTACGGATGTACTTTGTGGACGCCGTCTTCGCTCCACACGCTGTAAGTTTTTGCGGTCGTCCAGCATTCTGTTTTTGTTTACTTTGTAGCCAGTTCAGTTTTACTTTTGTTTTGCATAGCCATCCCTATGCTTTAGTGCCTTTTCCTAGCGGGACTTGCCTTATGTTAATTTTTGGTTTAAGCGTTACATACCTTTTTACATACCAAAAAAGGTTGAAAAACACTGCACTAGACAACGGCACATTATTATAATTATTGATTTGCAAAAAATATTTTTTGGACCAATTAGGTGAAGTTGCATAATTGCCCACGGCACACCAGACAATATCTCGCGGCACAGTGGTTGAAAAACACCGATGTAGACCACAAGGACGTGTTTTCAATTAAAAAAATAAAAATAAAATACGATTCCTTTAGTGCACCTTATATGTGTATATATCTCTCTCTCTCTCTCTCTCTATATATATATATATATATATATATATATATATATATATATATATATATATATATAAACTGACCGAAAATAGACCATTCATCGTTGACCTCAACACTGCTACTGTGACGTACAAAGCTCATAACCACATGCTGCCTCTGTGTCTACAGGAGAGGTTCAAACCCAGAGAGAACCCCTATGCCCTAAGAGGTTCAGCTGTCTTTCAGAAAGCAAACATAAGAATGAGCTTAAAAAGTAGATGTGTTTCTGTCAGGGGGGTTCATCTGTGGAACAGCTTGGATGATTCCTTAAAATGTTCCGGTTCCATTCACACATTTAAAAAACACTTTAAGACCAATGTCTTGAAAAAATATATCACTCTTGAATCAACACTGTAGTTAATACTAGGATCAATGTTAATTAAAAACTAAATGTGAGATACAAATAATAATGGAAGTATAATTGTTTGTATATAGTATATTGGTGCAAAGGTTTAACATGTGTGCAAGGATATTTCACATGCCTTTACTGTGTATATAATTTAACTGTGTTTATGTTGTGTATAATGTGTATTTATAAATGTTGTACAAAGGACATTTCATAATTTTCGGAAGTTCATCTTGTACTTGACATTGTTTATAGTGTTAGGTGCAATAAGTGTTCAACTTCAGCCTAAACCCTTTCGGTCTGCAACATTTTCAATCTATGAATGTACAACTGTTTGTTTATTTTGTTCACCATTGACCGAAGAATAATAATAAACTGAACTAAACAGTGCGCCTTATAATCCGGTGTGCCATATGGGCCGATAAATACGGTAGTTGACTTGTTTAAAGGCCTACTGAAATTATTTTTTAAAATTTAAACGGGAATAGCAGATCCATTCTATGTGTCATACTTGATCATTTCGCGATATTGCCATATTTTTGCTGAAAGGATTTAGTAGATAACGACAATAAAGATCGCAACTTTTGGTATCTGATAAAAAAAAGCCTTGCCCCTACCGGAAGTAGCGTGACGTAGTCAGTTGATAGCCTCCTCATATTTTCCTATTGTTTTCAATGCAGCTAGAGCGATTCGGACCGAGAAAGCGACGATTACCCCATTAATTTGAGCGAAGATGAAAGATTCGTGGATGAGGAACGTTAGAGTGAAGGACTAGAATGCAGTGCAAGACATATCTTTTTTCGCTCTGACCGTAACTTAGGTACAAGCTGGCTCATTGGATTCCACACTCTCTCCTTTTTCTATTGTGGGTCACGGATTTGTATTTTAAACCACCTCGGATACTATATCCTCTTGAAAATGAGAGCCCAGCACGCGAAATGGACATTCACAGTGACTTTTATCTCCACGACAATACATCGACGAAACACTTTAGCTATGGAGCTAATGTGATAGCATCGTGCTTAACTGCATATAGAAACAAAATAAATAAATCCCTGACCGGAAGGATAGACAGAAGATCAACAATACTAATAAACCAGGGACATGTAAATACACGGTTAATGCTTTCCAGCCTGGCGAAGCTTAAAAATGCTGTTGCTAACGACGCCATTGAAGCTAACTTAGTATAACTATGATAAAAACATTAGCGCTCCACCTACGCCAGCCAGCCCTCATCTGCTCATCAACACCCGTGCTCACCTGCGTTCCAGCGATCGACGGAAGGACGAAGGACTTCACCACGATCATCCGTGCGGTCGGTGGCTAGCGTCGGCTAGCGCGTCTGCTATCCGAGTCAAAGTCTTCCTGGTTGTGTTGCTTTAGTCCGCCGCTAATACACCGATCCCACCTACAACTTTCTTCTTTGCAGTCTTCATTGTTCATTAAACAAATTGCAAAAGATTCACCAACACAGATGTCCAGAATACTGTGGAATTATGAGATGAAAACAGAGCTATTTTGTATTGTATTCAATGGGGTACCGATACTTCTGTTTCACTGGTTACGTCACGCGCATACGTCATCATCCAAAGACGTTTTCAACCGGAAGTTTAGCGGGAAATTTAAAATTGCACTTTATAAGTTAACCCGGCCGTATTGGCATGTGTTGCAATGTTAAGATTTCATCATTGATATATTTCATCATTGATATATAAACTATCAGACTGCGTGGTCGGTAGTAGTGGGTTTCAGTAGGCCTTTAAGACTTAAAAAGCAGGTGTTGAGAAAATACTTCCCTGCTGTGAGATGATATATCATGATGTTGCTGGTGCACAACCTGTTGTGATAGTAAAAATCCTAAAAAAAAATAAAATAAATTGTTTTTTTCATCTTTATTACATAATGTCGATACCAATAAGAAATATTGGTATCGAAAGAATCCTAACTATACACATCCCTACCTGCCACATCATTGTTTTTTGGTCTGGCACATCATTTCAGTTTGATTTGCAACTCCTAAAATCAAACCACGGGTATAATAAAGACTGAAATGAGGCCACAAAGAAAGAATAAACTGAGTTGAATAGGTTGTAGGAACATGTTTTACTGTAGTTGGAGTGGAGTAAACAGACTCTCCTTCAAAGTCTTTCCTTCAAAGTCAAGGACTAAAGTGTTAACAAGCTAAAGCGTGTATAAATGAAAGGCTGCACTACAGTACATGTGGCATTGTTGAAACTCTGTACCGCGGCTGTTCATCTCGAGCGCTTGTCCATCTGTCCTCTGCTGTGGAGATGGCACAAGAGTGGCACACATGGTCCACTGTTGCCATGCCAGACACCTCCATGAAAGTACTCACATTTGGCCAGCTTGTGTGCACTCCGTAGAATTTTACTGTTAACCCTTCGTTTGCTCATGCCAACGCAGCCAAAAAGTGTTTAAATATGGAGAATAAACAGCTGGTTGTCTTTTCATAGAGCAAAGCAAAACATGTTCAAGACCAAAAATCTCTTCATATTCTTTACTGCTCGCTAGAGTTACCATATCTGAGGTTTTGTGTAGAAATATGGGGAAACAACTACAGATGTGCTCTTCATTCACTAACTGTGTTACAAAAAATATCAGTTAGAATAATACATGATGGATATAGAGAACATACAAACCCTTTATTTATTGATTCACAAATATTGAAATTCAACGATTTGGTGCTTTTGCAAACAGCTAAAATGATGTACAAAGCAAACTATAACCTGCTACCCAAGAAGATACAACAATTCTTCTCAACAAAATAGGAGAAATATAATATACCCTTAGAGGAAAATCTAATTTAAAGGCCTACTGAAACCCACTACTACCGACCATGCAGTCTCATAGTTTATATATCAATGATGAAATCTTAACATTGCAACACATGCCAATACAGCCGGGTTAACTTATAAAGTGCAATTTTAAATTTCCCGCCACACTTGCGGTTGAAAACGTTTTTTTATGCTGACGTATGCGCGTGACATCAAGGGTTGGTACGGAAGTATACGGACCCATTGAACCCTATACAAAAAACTCTGTTTTCATCTCAAAATTCTACAGTATTCTGGACATCTGTGTTGGTGAATCTTTTGCAATTTGTTTAATGAACAATGAAGACTGCAAATAAGAAAGTTGTAGGTGGGATCTGTGTATTAGCAGCGGACTACAGCAACACAACCAGGAGGACTGAGAGATGGATAGCAGACGCGCTAGCCGCCGAACTCACCTTAACTTCCTCCGTCTCCGGGTCGCCAACCGCATCTGTGATCGGGTGAAGTCCTTCGTCGCACCTTCGATCGCTGGAACGCAGGTGAGCACGGGTGTTGATGAGCAGATGAGGGCTGGCTGGCGTAGGTGGAGAGCTAATGTTTTTAGCATAGCTCTGTGAGGTCCGGTTGCTAAGTTAGCTTCAATGGCGTCGTTAGCAACAGCATTGTTAACCTTCGCCAGGCTGGAAAGCATTAACCGTGTAGTTACAGGTCCATGGTTTAATAGTATTCTTGATTTTCTATCTATCCTTCCAGTCAGGGGTTTATTTCTTTTGTTTCTATATGCAGTTAAGCACGATGCTATCACGTTAGCTTGTAGCTGAAGTGTTTCGCCGATGTATTGTCGTGGAGATAAAAGTCACTGTGAATGTCCATTTCGCGTTCTTGACTCTCATTTTCAAGAGGATATAGTATCCGAGGTGGTTTAAAATACAAATCCGTGATCCACAATAGAAAAGGAGAAAGTGTGGGATCCAACGAGCCAGCTTGTACCTAAGTTACGGTCAGAGCGAAAAAAGATATGTCTTGCACTGCATTCTAGTCCTTCACTCTAACGTTCCTCATCCACAAATCTTTCATCCTCGCTCAAATTAATGGGGTAATCGTCGCTTTCTCGGTCCGAATCTCTCTCGCTCCATTGTAAACAATGGGGAATTGTGAGAAGTCCTTCCTCCGGTGACGTCACGCTACTTCCGGTACAGGCAAGGCTTTTTTTATCAGCGAGCAAAAGTTGCAACTTTATCGTCGATGTTCTCTACTAAGTCCTTTCAGCAAAAATATGGCAATATCGCGAAATGATCAAGCATGACACATAGAATGGATCTGCTATCCCCGTTTAAATAAAAAAAATTCATTTCAGTAGGCCTTTAAAACATTTGTATGCTCGTACAACACTTAAAACCTTTAGTATATCAGCATGTGGAATTAAATTAGGGAATAGATTAAGCAAATAAATCAAACCAAGCACCAATATGATTCAGTTTAAGAGACTGTTTAAACTACAAGTGTTCACAACAGAACAAGAATTATGATGAACATCATGAACCCCCTTTTTTTTTCTTTTTTTTTTCTTTTTTAATAGAGACAAATTATTTATGTATTTAATATTTGTGTGCTTACTATGGTACTGTGGAGGTATCTCCTCTCTGGGTTCTTTGGACCACCAAGTACAGACATCGCCGCTCCTTTTCAGGGCTTTTAGACACTGTTTTATTTAACAATAAAGTCTCTGTTGTGCTTTTCAGCAATTGTCTTTAGTGGGTGTCAATCTCGCTCTCGCTCTCTCTCGCGCTCCAACTCCAACTCTCCTCTCCTCCCCGGCTGCTGCCTTTTAACAGAGCGACCGGTGATTAGATAAGCAGGCCCAGGTGGGCCATCTACGCACCTGTCGCTGATCTCGAAGCCGGTCCTGGCACACCCCGCTTCGCTGCAGGTCCGCAGGCCACGCCCCCCTCCACAGGTACATTATTTATTTATTATGGTCCACTGTTGCCATGCCAGACACCTCCATGAAAGTACCGTATTTCCTTGAATAGCCGCAGGGGCGTTAATTAATTTAAAAGCTCCTGTCACTCCTGCGTTTACCGGAAACCGGCGGGATGGCCGTGCATGCGGTAATTATTTTAAAACCTCTTCTCACTCCGGCGTTTACCAAAAGGAATCCATAAAATTTAGGCGTGCGCTTTGAGTGTGATGTAAGCATACCATCATGAAAAGCACATTTAATTAAAAAAAACTTTATTATGGTCTTACCTGTACTTATAAATGGAGTCCATTTGCAGCTCCTTCTGACCAAAAGCATCGATAACTTGTTTATAGAAGTCTTCATTATTTTCTTTTTTCCGTTTTAAAAGTCTCTGTCTCGATGGAGATATTCCTTTAATTATTACCTCCTGCTTCCATTGAAAGTCCAGTTTAGAAAACTGTTTTATTTTAGATACCGGTATGTAATCCTCCTTGTTAAAAAAAAATATATATCTTGCTGCGTGTGTTCACTTCTTCTGCAGTACCGGAAGTCGCAAGAAGGATCACTAGCGCGGCAGCGCCCTCTACCACCAGGAGGCGGGAGTCATTTAATGACTTATACAGTATTTCACACACGCAGCTACGGTATATTAATAAAACATAGCTGCTTACTGTTCTCTTTAGCATACTGTACCGGTATTCAATAGCTTGGACCTTAAATCCTACTGAATAGCTCTTTATCTTTTTTCCTTTGTGCGATTGTAAACTACTGAAATCAGCTTCCTCCATTTTGAAAATGAGGACAGATGCGTCACTTGTGACGTAACGAATTTGACCCGGTGGAAGTTCTAGCCATATGCTAAATATTTTGCGAAACGAGTTTGACCCGGTGAAAATTATAGACATGCGATAATAAAATTAATATTTTGCAAAACGAATTTGATCCGGCTTCAATAATAAACCGGCGATAAGGCCAAGCATGCGTTAATCATTTTGAGAAACGAGTTTGACCCGGCAGTAATTCTAGACGTGCGAATACTATATTCCCTGCGCCAATTCAAGGAAATACGGTACTCACATTTGGCCAGCTTGTGTGCACGGCTGGCTCCCTTTTCGGAGAGCAAAGCTGACGGGCGGGCAGACTTCAAAGCTGAAAAACGGGGCGTGCGGAAGGATGATTTCCATTCAAATGAATTGACGCAACGTATAATTCAACTAACGCAATAACAATTACGTTGTCGCGTAAATCACTGTTGTAATTTCCCCGTCTCTACAAGAGGCGCGAGGAGGCGATCTCTGCCGAGAGTGCCAGGTTTAATCCGTCAAGCGCCGAGGCACTTCCGCCGTGATGAAGACTGATTGTGCAGGGAGGCGTGCGGGGAGGGATGGATCATAAATATCGATCTTTACCGCAAAAGGTGGGTGGGTGGGGGGGGGGGGGAGCGGAGGCAGCCAGTCCAGCGTGGGTTGGAGGACAGGCGCAAATTGTTTGGGTCAGACCGAGTGAAGTGTTGCATCCCAGTCGGGGCCGCCGGAGTCAACCGAGATCAGCGTCAGCGCTTGTTGACAACAATAGGGGAAGATGTGACGGTCGTTACTAAGGATACTCTTTCAACGTCAGAGGCAATATGTCAACACCTCACCTTAGGTCAGGTTGCTTACTTCGGGGTCGGCATATCGTCATGCTCTCTTGTTTGAGGACAATAACGCGTTCTATTCTATGAGGATCATATAAAAAGGACCTTTTTAAATGTGAAAACACTGGAATAAACCCAATAATTGTCTTGGTTGGATTCACTGTAATCTGACAAGATAAGAACAAAATGTTGGCGATAAGCAGAAACGTTTAGCATTGATACACTGAAATGTACCATCCCCCCTCCCAGATACACAAACTGTGATTATGTTTAGTTATATTTCATTTTTTTATCCAATTTTGTTTTTAATTAAATCAATTGTGATTTTTTTACTGTCAGAGAAAAACTGGTAGACTTATAATCATCCCCGAATGCATTTGCTCTGCTGGGAGCCAGATCTGGCCTCCCACATTATTTTATGTGGCCACTTTATTTTAGGTGGTCCACCACTTTATTTTAGGTGGCCCACCACGTTATTTTAGGTTGTCTGCCATATCATTTATGTGGCGTCACAATATTTTAAGTGGTCCGCCACTTTTATTTTAAGTAGTCCGCCACTTTATTTTAGTGGCCCACCACGTTATTTTATGTTGTCTGCCACATCATTTATGTGGCGTCACATTATTTTAGGAGGTCCGCCACTTTATTTTAGGTGGTTCCCCCACTTTATTTTATGTGGCCCACCACATTATTTTATGTTGTCTGCCACATAATTTATGTGTCGTCACTTTATTTTATGAGTTCCCCTACTTTATTTTACTTGGCCCACCACATTATTTTAGGTTGTCTGCCATGTCATTTATGTAGCGTCACATTATTTTAGGTGGTCCACCACTTTATTTTAGGTGGTCCTCCACTTTATTTTAGGAGGTCCCCTACTTTATTTTTATGTGGTCCACCACGTTATTTTATGTTGTCTGCCACATCATTTATGTGGCGTCACATTATTTTAGGAGGTCGCCCACTTTATTTTAGGAGTTCTCCTACTTTATTTTACTTGGCCCACCACATTATTTTAGGTTGTCTGCTACATCATTTATGTGGCGTAACATTATTTTAGATGGTCCGCCACTTTATTTTGGGTGGTCCGCCACATTATTTTAGATGGTCCGCCACTTTATTTTGGGTGGTCCGCCATATTATTTTAGTTGGTCCGCCACCATTATTTAGGTTGTCTGCCACATCATTTATGTGGCGTCACATTATTTTAGGAGGTCCGCCACTTTATTTTAGGTGGTCCCCCACTTTATTTTATGTGGCCCACCACGTTATGTTTGGTTGTCTGCCATATCATTTATGTGGCGTCACATTATTTTAAGTGGTCCGACACTTTTATTTTAGGTAGTCCGCCACTTTATTTTAGTGGCCCACCACATTATTATATGTTGTCTGCCACATCATTTATGTGGCGTCACATTATTTTAGGTGGTCCGCCACTTTATTTTAGGTGGTTCCCCCACTTTTTTTTATGTGGCCCACCACATTATTTTAGGTTGTCTGCCATATCATTTATGTGGCGTCACATTATTTTAGGTGGTCCGCCACTTTATTTTAGTGGCCCACCAAGTTATTTTATGTTGTCTGCCACATCATTTAAGTGGCGTCACATTATTTTAGGTGGTCCGCCACTTTATTTTAGTGGCCCACCAAGTTATTTTATGTTGTCTGTCACATCATTTATGTGGCATCACATTATTTTAGGGGTCCCCCACTTTATTTTAGATGGCCCACCATGTTATTCTAGATTGTCTGCCACATCATTTATGTGGCGTCACATTATTTTAGGTGGTCAGCCACTTTACTTTAAGTGGTCCACCACATTATTTTAGGTGGTCCCCTACTTTATTTTATGTGGTCCGCCACTTCATTTTATGTGGCCCATCACATTATTTTAGGTTGTCTGCCACATTTTTTATGTTGCCCGCCACATTATTTTATGTGGTCCGCCACTTTGTTTTATGTGGCGTGCTACATTATTTTTAGGTTGTCTGTCACATTATTTTATGTGGTCCGCCAATTTATATAAGTGGCCTACCACATTATTTTAGGTTGTCTGCTACATCATTTATGTGGCGTAACATTATTTTAGATGGTCCGCCACTTTATATTATGTGGTGTGCAACAAAACAGTTCCCTACAGTATGTAAATAGTATATATATATATATATATATATATATATATATATATATATATATATATATATATATATATATATATATATATATATATATATATATATATATATATTAGTACAGGACAAAGGTTTGGACACACCTTCTCATATAACTAACTAAAAACATGTTTTATATTCTAGTTTCTTCAAAATAGTCACCCTTTACTCTGATAACTGCTTTGCACACTCTTGGCATTTTCTCGATGAGCTGAAATGTGTTTTTACTTCACAGGGCCTTATCAGGGTTGATCAGTGGAATTTCTTGCTTTATCAAAGGGGTTGGGTCCATCAGTTGTGTTGTGAATGAGAAGGTGTGTCCTAACTTTTAGCTTGTACTGTGTATATACACTACCGTTCAAAAGTTTGGGGTCACATTGAAATGTCCTTATTTTTGAAGGAAAAGCACTGTACTTTTCAATGAAGATAACTTTAAACTAGTCTTAACTTTAAAGAAATACACTCTATACATTGCTAATGTGGTAAATGACTATTCTAGCTGCAAATGTCTGGTTTTTGGTGCAATATCTACATAGGTGTATAGAGGCCCATTTCCAGCAACTATCACTCCAGTGTTCTAATGGTACAATGTGTTTGCTCATTGGCTCAGAAGGCTAATTGATGATTAGAAAACCCTTGTGCAATCATGTTCACACATCTGAAAACAGTTTAGCTCGTTACAGAAGCTACAAAACTGACCTTCCTTTGAGCAGATTGAGTTTCTGGAGCATCACATTTGTGGGGTCAATTAAACGCTCAAAATGGCCAGAAATAGAGAACTTTCATCTGAAACTCGACAGTCTATTCTTGTTCTTAGAAATGAAGGCTATTCAACAAAATTGTTTGGGTGACCCCAAACTTTTGAACGGTAGTGTATATCCACTGTTATAAACAGCCCCTTGAGGGCAGCCATAATTGCGATGTGGCCCTCAATAAAAACGAGTTTGACACCCCTGATTTAAAGGGATGACTAAATAAAAAAGTTGTGAAAGTGTCCCACTAGCCCTAGTAGAACATTTAACATAATATATTGTCATGTTAAAGTTAATGATTTGTGTTTTTCTAATGTTAACCAAACCAAATGATCATTGTCAAGAAACTTCCAAAAATCAACTGCAATATGACATGCAACAGTATTTGTAATCACAGAGCTTCTAAGTCCTAGGGAGGTTCTTGAAACTGATGGATTTTGTAAAGAAACTTTAGTCGCTCAGGGCTTTTCAAGTAACGTCCTTTGGGAATCTTGAATGTCGTTTAGTAAGCTTTTAACGTCCATTGCTTTAATGTCTTCAAGCAGTCGTCAAGTTTGCATCACATTAGACAGTCATTCATTTAGTGTAGACGTTTGGCTTCGCAGTGCCAGAGTTTTGCATCACACAATACAGGACAATGTCAATATGAGACTGTCTTTGACGAGAGATGATCGCTTGTTGAATTGGTGCAGCCATTTCACTTCAATAATGGAATAGGTCATGTAAAAGACAAATTTAGGCTGTGCTCCTAAAAGTAAATATGTGCTTTGACCACTGTTTTTTATAGAAAAGCTACGCTACATACCCATACAGTACTTTTGATTGACAGGAGAACTCTACTGTATTTTAAGGACCTTGAAACCCGGAAACCGAGTGTGGAAGACTCTCGCTTCTGGGTTTTTCGGACCACCAATCACCGACATGCCAGGCTCTTCCAGGTTGACAATAATGTTTTATTTTTCAATACATTGTCTTTCGTGTGCCTTTCAGAAATCGTTTACTACAAACTAAGCACTGAGTGGTTTCTCTCCAGTGTGTAGTCTCGCTCCACAACCAACTCCACTCTCCTCTTCGGCTGCTGCCTTTTAACAGAGTGACAGGTGATTAGACAACCAGGCCCAGGTGGGCCATCTACGCGCCTGTCGCTGATCTGGCACACCCCGCTTCGCTGCAGGTCTGCAGGCCACGCCCCCCCCCCCCCCCCCCACACGAGGAATCCGGTTCGAAACCTAGGGTTATTGGACTCCGACTTGAATTTATAGTTATAGCATGCAGTATGTTCAAATGTTTTAGCATATTGCTCATATTTCTTCCTCTTGTTTATCACAAGTAGCGCTGATGCAATCTTTTCATGTCAAATGTAGCCGAATAATATAATTTTTTATTTTATTTATTTTTTTGTTTGAGGACAAACATGACACAAACCTTCCCAATTGTTAGAAAGCCCACTGTTTAATATGTTTGTGTGTATGCTTTACTGATGAGAGTATTTGGTGAACATTGTTTTGTCCTACTAATTTCCACGGTTCTTGAACTCACCATAGAGTGGACTGTGACACAACAGTTTGTTTACATTTAAAATCTCCCACTCCTTTGTCTCATTGTGTCAACCAAACGTTTTATGCTGTGCGTGAATGCACAAAAGTGCGCTTTGTTGATGTTATTGACTTGTTGGGGTGCTAATCAGGCATATTTGGTCAGTGGAGCGCTTTTTCCTTCCATATTGCTGTGTGACGTCACGACGTACGTTGCGTAACGACGCCGTTCCCGCTCGCAAGGCTTGTTAAAGGCCTACTGAAACCCACTACTACCGACCACGCAGTCTGATAGTTTATATATCAATGATGAAATCTTAACATTATAACACATGCCAATACGGCCGGGTTAACTTATAAAGTGACATTTTAAATTTGCCGCTAAACTTCCGGTTCGAAACGCCTCTGAAGATGACGTATGCGCGTGACGTAGACCGGCGAACACGGGTATGCCTTCCACATTGAAGCCAATACAAAAAAGCTCTGTTTTCATTTCATAATTCCACAGTATTCTGGACATCTGTGTTCGTGAATCTGTTGCAATCATGTTCATTGCATTATGGAGAAGGAAGCTGAGCAAGCAAAGAAGAAAGTTGTCGGTGCGAAATGGACGTATTTTTCGAACGTAGTCAGCAACAACAGTACACAGCCGGCGCTTCTTTGTTTACATTCCCGAAAGATGCAGTCAAGATGGAAGAACTCGGATAACAGAGACTCTAACCAGGAGGACTTTTGACTTCGATACACAGACGCCTGTAGAGAACTGGGACAACACAGACTCTTACCAGGATTACTTTGATTTGGATGACAAAGACGCAGACGTGCTACTGTGAGTATGCAGCTTTGGCTTCTAAACATTTGATCGCTTGACCGTATGTGCGCAACTTTTTTTTGCGTATGTACGTAACTTTTTTAAAATATATAAGCTTTATGAACCTTGGGTTAGGTGAACGGTCTTTTGGGCTGAGTGATTGTGTGTGTTGATCAGGTGTTTGAATTGTATTGGCGTGTTCTATGGAGCTAGGAGCTAGCAGAGGAGCTAGGAGCTAGCGTAACAAACACGCAGGTGTTTTTATGCAGGATTAATTTGTGGCATATTAAATATAAGCCTGGTTGTGTTGTGGCTAATAGAGTATATATATGTCTTGTGTTTATTTACTGTTGTAGTCATTCCCAGCTGAATATCAGGTCACCCCCGGCTCTCACAGCATCTTCCCTATCTGAATAGCTTCAACTCCCCACTAGTCCTTCACTTGCACTTTACTCATCCACAAATCTTTCATCCTCGCTCAAATTAATGGGGAAATTGTCGCTTTCTCGGTCCGAATCTCTCTCACTTCATGCGGCCATCATTGTAAACAATAGGGAACTTTGCGTATATGTTCAACTGACTACGTCACGCTACTTCCGGTAGGGGCAAGCCTTTTTTTTATCAGATACCAAAAGTTGCAATCTTTATCGTCGTTGTTCTATACTAAATCCTTTCAGCAAAAATATGGCAATATCGCGAAATGATCAAGTATGACACATAGAATAGATCTGCTATCCCCGTTTAAATAAAAAAAAATCATTTCAGTAGGCCTTTAAGGAATCGTTGGGAAAAATTGGCAAGCGATTCCAAGGAATTGATACACTGGGAGCAGGTTCCTAACAAGACCAGACATTGTAGTCAAAGATCTTTTAAAATAAAGGCGTATTCTTGTGTTTCAAGAACGATTTGCTAAAAAACGCCAGTTAATATTAAGGACTTAAAAAAAAAATGCCAGTTCAAGATCCACAACGTAACAGTGATACACTGGACCTAATACAACAATTCTAGTCAAAGATCATTTTTAAAATAAAGGAGCCCCGGTGGCCACCAAAAAGTATTTGTTTCTCACCTTGCTGTATGTACATATTGCATCATAATGCCTCATTTGTAGGTGTAATTCTTGAGCTCATTTAATATCCTTTACTTTTATCCTCTTTGTATATAATTTAGTTTTGCAAGTCTCATGACACATTATCTGTGTGTAATATTGGCTGCATTTCAGATAGTTGTTTGTGTGCCATGTTGTTCCAGACCACAGCAAACATTACCTAGCTTGCCAAAGATTGTAATAAATCTATTAAAAGAAGACAGCCTGCCGTTTCCTTCAACTTGGACACAAACATTTATACCTTTGGCCATTAAAAGCCAGTCATTTCCAGGAGTTATCTCATCTTCTAAAGTGCCTCTGATTTACTAATGGTTTCTAATGTTTTCAAAATGTGTCGAATGAATATTAAATTTCAACATTTCTGTCAACAAATATTTTCTTCAGCCTGCGGCACATACTCATGTTGATAGTAGGATAATATAGACACTTACGTCATGTGTTGCCTTCATTATAAGACTTATATACAGTTTTTAATTTTTTGCGGCTCCAGACAGATTATTTTTTTGTATTTTTGGTCCAATATGGCTCTTTCAACGTTTTGGGTTACCGAACCCTGAACTAACAGAAGAAGTACAGCGCCGAAGTCCTAGCGAATTTCCCTAAGTGCAAACATTATGAGTAATGTAGTGAAGCTGTATTTTCATTTGCACTTCAATTTTATTGACAGTTTAGTTAAAGATAACGTTTAATCTAGTTTGTTTTAGCACTAAATAA
>NC_084751.1:14912881-14952881 GCF_033978785.1 Entelurus aequoreus | reverse complement strand
CTGCTCGCAAAACCAGCAATGACACGACGGGGAAGTGGGGGACCGGTACTTTCATAGTACCGAATATGATTCATTAGTATCGCGGTACTATACTAATGCTGGTATACGGTACAACCCTATATTCATGCTGTATGTATGTAATGTTGGCACCGTCATAATAACATAATATTTTTACCACCTCAGAAAACACTTGACTCTCCAGGTACCACTATAATGACCAACATTAAAATACAGTAGCATAGTAAGCCTAAGTATTTATTAAAAACAAGGCAGAGGTTTTATTTATCAAGTATATTTCATATTGTTGGCCATTACACACAGTTTGAACAACACCACCGTGTTTGATAATAGGAGAATAAAACACTGCACTTACATAATGAATCATATTCAATTATTGAATTTAATTAAGTGATTCTTTGTGCACAACTAGATTGGGCTCGCATACTTGTCGTGGTACAGTTTGACAATCACAGATTTACAGTATTTAGGTCATTTTGAGAGCCCCACAATGAGGTGGCGACTTATCCAGGGTGCTCCCCGCCTTCCGCCCGAGTGCAGCTGGGGTAGGCTCCAGCTCCACCCGCCACACCAAGAGGGACAAGCGGCAGAAAATGGATGGATGCCATTTAAAAGCATTACCACAACTTCTTTCCTGGGCTCACTGATTTCACATAGAGCGCATAGCAACCATCTCTACTTCCGTCAACAACACGGAAAGCAATTTCTGTGTTTGCTACCACCAATGGCGGACTTTGTGAGACCCTTGGAAGATTATCATGTAGCACTTTAGCTAAACGTTTAAAAAAAACAAAAAAACGGTGACTTACAATATGTTGAAGAGGTTCATTTAGCCTACCGATGTGTATTTATAAATTGAGGTACACAACTATACCTTACTAGCCTATATAAATAGATAGATAGTACTTTATTGATTCCTTCAGGAGAGTTCCCTCAGGAAAATAAAAATTCCATCAGCAGTGTACAAAACTGAGATCGAATTTAAAAAGTTAAAAGTAAATAATGGGGGTATAAATGGAAACAAAATAGAAAAATATTACAATAAGAATAAAAATAAAAAGCAACAATGAGAATCCAAATATAACAGTAAAATACAAATATAACAAGAGAAACTAGGCAGTAGTGACCATGACCAAATCAACCATTTATAAACAAAAAAGGTGACTTACAATGTCTCAAACGAATGACGAATGATGGGATGGTTGTATCTTTCAGCACATTCCGAATAATCCTCAGGTAAAAAAAAAATGCTTCCTAGTAATGTTGCCATGGTCTTATGCTGCAATTAATTTGTCGAGCGCCATGCAGTTCAGTAGGAAGGGGATTCACATCACGGTTTACCTGACACACAAAACGTGACAGATTGGGGGTTGCCCTATCCACTTCAGCCGCCAGATGGCAGCAGAGTGTTGGCTATCTTAAAAATGTGCTTTGTGGCAATTCCAACTTTGGTTGCTATGTAGAGTGGAGCTTTACATAATTTTCAGCAGACTACATTGCAAAATGATTAACACCCCCCCCCCCCCCCCCAATATAGACAATTGTCAAACAAATGTGTTCTGTTAAGCCACTAATGGTAACATAAGATAGCCGGTGGTGTGTTTGTTATATTTTTTTGCTTTGAAGAATGTTACTGTGAGGAAGTTTACTTGATTATTCTCCCCTCCTCCCAGAAAGTGCTGTTTATCATCACTTGTTCTTGCAGTGTAAATTCAAGCCTCATCCATATTTTTCAAACCACACCTGGAGAACCAGAAGCACATTTCTGTTCATTTTCCCAACGTGACTGACTTCCCTTGAAGGATTTGTGAACCCAACTGGTCTGGTGTCAGATTAACAGACTCACAAAGCTAAAACCTGTCTGAGACTGTATATCTGAAACGTGCGATTCCCTACACGGCAAAAAGTCAGTGTTCAAAAACAAGAAAAAAAATAATACAAAAATTCGGGGTATTTTATTTGAACTAAGCAAAATGATCTGCCAATAGAACAAGAACATTTGGCTTGTCAAGACTTTCCAAAACAAGTATAATTAGCTAACCTAACAATGAAAGTGTCAACTGTATATGGCTTGTATATATGCATTTTCATGAAAGGAATACAAATAAATGATGAAAGATGAACCTCAATGAACCCCAAAATACCTTTAGAATAAGTGTATTCTCACTAATAACTGTACTACTATATGAGTATGTATTTTCTATTGTTTCATTGAAAATAAAACGGCAAAGTCCATTTGTGTTATGTACGTGAGGGTTGGAAGGAGACGACACCACGAAGAGCTTAAGGTTACCAGGTTTATTGTAACCTTTTGATGATTGTGTGGGATGTGTATGCTACTCTAAGTGTTGGATGCAGGATTAAGTGTAGAATTAACCATGTAAATTATTCAAGAGGATGTTGTACATGCGTGATGGATGAAAAACTTCGTCTGACCAAGAGGAGAGGCACAAGGGAGATCCGGGGACAGGCAGGTGGTCGAGGGCAGGCGGCAAGCAACAGTGTCCAGGTCCAAACGAGTGATCGAGGATTTAGGGAGGCAGTCCAATTTCCAGGTGGAGGTCGAGGTACAGCGCTCGAGCACACAGAACAAGGTGGGCACTGCAAGGAGAACAGGGGACATCAGTCAACAAGGCAAAAAGGGGCAAAAGACAAAAGACAGGCGAGGACAACGAGAGGGAAGTCAGAGACGTAATGCTTACTACAAGAGTTAACGACGTTCCGGCGTAGATTCCAAGGAGTGACTGATCTTTATGCTGTCCTCCTGATTGCTGCCAGGTGCGTTGATTGATGAAAGCCGGCAGCTGCGGCGAAGTGTGGGTGTGAAGCGCACGGCGCGTGCGGGGGCGTGTCCTGGCATGCTGCCAGACAGAGTGTTAGATCTTGCAATGGGAGGGTTTTGGGTTCGAGACTGAGCTGTGACAGTACCCCCCTCCTTAGGCGAGGCACCCGACGAGCGCCTAAGGGCCCCCGGGTTCGCACGGTAGAAGTCCTCCAGAAGAGAGGGGTCTGCAAGGTAGGAGGCCGGCACCCAAGACCTGTCCTCCGGTCCGTATCCCTCCCAGTCGACCAAGTATACCAGCCCCCTACCCTGCCGACGGACCCTGAGGATTTTCTTTACCGTCCAAACCGGGTCGCCGTCTTCAAGTAACCTAGGAGGGGGCGGGGTAGGGGTAGAGGGGGATAGAGCGCTCTCCGCCACCGGTTTGATCTGGGACACGTGGACTACCGGATGTCGCTTGACTGAGGGTGGGAGAGCCAATTTAACAGATGCCGGGTTGATTATGGAAATTATGGGATAAGGACCAACAAAATGGGGAGCTAGTTTCTTGGAGGGTACCTGGAGGCTAAGATCCTTGGCGAGCAACATGACATGTTGTCCCGGCTGATAGGAAGGGGCAGGGATGCGATGTTTATTAGCACTGCGACACATCCTCTCGGACGCCCTCAACAGGGCCGAACGGGCGGCTCTCCACACCCTCTGACATCTCTTAATGTGGGCCCTCGTAGAGGGTACTGCAATCTCGAGCTCCTGTTGTGGAAACATGGGAGGTTGGTAGCCCAAAGAACATTCAAAAGGAGACATACTGGTGGCGGAGCTCTTCATGGCGTTGTAGGAATACTCCACCCACGGGATGAACTTGCTCCAGGACGTGGGCTGATGTTGGGCAACACAGCGAAGCATGGTCTCCAAGCTCTGGTTGGCTCTCTCGGCTTGTCCATTGCTTTGGGGGTGATATCCCGAAGTGAGGCTGACCGAGGCCCCAATCCCTTTGCAGAACGCCTTCCATACCTTGGAGGTAAACTGAGGGCCCCGGTCAGAAACAATGTCCATGGGGATTCCGTGCTGCTTGACAACGTGCAAGGTAAGGAGGTCCGCTGTCTCGGAGGAAGAGGGCAGCTTGCGGAGAGGAACGAAGTGGGCTGCTTTGGAAAAACGATCAACAATGGTGAGGATGGTGTTGTTACCCCTAGATACGGGAAAGCCCGTGACGAAGTCCAACGCTATGTGCGACCATGGACGAGCAGGAATCGGCAGAGGGTGTAGGAGGCCAGCCGGAGGTCGGTGCGACGGTTTGCTGCGAACACAAGCAGTACAAGCAGCGATAAATTCCCGTGTGTCGGCGGCCATGGATGGCCACCAAAAACGTCTTCGGATGAAGGACAGGGTTCGTTGGAACCCCGGATGGCAAGAAAAAAGACTGGAATGTGCCCAATCCAGGACCTGGGGCCGAAGTTCGCGGTGGACGAACAGCTTGCCTGGTGGTCCGCTCCCAGGACCTGGACGAGCCTGAAGAGCCTTTTTCACCTGGTCCTCCACTCTCCAGGATACCATTCCCACAATACGGGTTGCTGGTAGAATGGTTTCGGGGGTAGTAGGGCAAGTGTTCTCCGCTATGTGCACTCTAGATAGTGCGTCCGCCTTCTGGTTCTTGGATCCTGGTCTGTAAGACAGAATGTAGTCGAACCGGGAAAAAAACTGTTGCCATCTCGCCTGACGGTTGTTGATCCTTCGGGCTGATCGGATGGCGAGAAGGTTGCTATGGTTCGTCAGAATTTGGAACTGGTGCTTTGCCCCCTCCAACCAGTGTCTCCACTCCACTAACGCCTCGTGGATGGCCAACAGCTCTCTGTTCCCAGCATCATAGTTAAGCTCTGCCGGAGAGAGTCGCCTGGAAAAAAATGCACATGGGTGAAGCAGGTTGTCAATTTTAGACCGCTGGGAAAGTATGGCCCCTATCCCTGAATCAGAGGCATCCACCTCTACCAAAAATGGACAGTCCCAGTCAGGATGGATGAGAACAGGTGCGGAGACAAAGCTGGTCTTGAGCCCACGGAAAGCACGGTCGGCCTCGGGTGACCACAAAAAATTTACCTTGGACGAGGTGAGAGTATTGAGGGGTGCAGCGATGCGGCTGCAATTACGTATGAATCGCCTGTAAAATCCAGCGAAGCCCAAGAATCTCCTGAGTTCTGTTCTGGAAGCGGGTTGTGGCCAGGCTACCACTGCCTTGACCTTCCCGGGGTCAGCCCTGACGTGACCCCTCTCAACAATGAAGCCAAGGAAGTCCACCGATGAGGCATGAAAACAGCACTTCTCCGCCTTGACAAAGAGTCGGTTCTCCAGAAGTCGCTGAAGAACCAGACGAACATGCTGCTGATGTTCCTGCGGGTTGCGAGAAAAAAATAAGGATGTCATCCAAGTAAACTACAACAAACTGGTCCAGCATGTCACGAAGGATGTCGTTGACCAGCGTCTGGAAAACTGCGGGAGCATTAGTGAGACCAAAAGGCATGACCTTGTACTCATAGTGGCCGAGGTGAGTATTGAACGCCGTCTTCCATTCGTCACCCTTCTTGATCCGGACCAGGTGGTATGCATTGCGAAGGTCGAGCTTAGTGAAGATGGTGGCTGGTGCCAGGGGTTCAAAAGATGCGTTCAGAAGGGGCAGTGGGTACTTATTGATAGTTATGTTGTTGAGGTGCTGGTAGTCAATACAAGGTCGCAAAGACCTGTCCTTCTTGGTCACGAAGAAAAACCCTGCCGCCACAGGGGATTTGGACGGGGTAATGATTCCAGAAGCCAGTGATTCAGAAATATAATTCTTCATGGTCTCTCTTTCGGGAAGGGACAAGTTGTAAAGACGGCTGGAAGGTAGGGGAGCCCCGGGAAGTAGCTCAATAGCACAGTCGTAAGGTCTATGCGGCGGAAGGGATTGAGCACGTTCCTTACTGAAAACCTCAGCGAGGTCATGATAGCACTCTGGGATGGTAGTGAGGTCGACCGGGGTTTTAAGGTTCTGAATGGTCCTGCTGGGGGCCGAGGCTGCCTTCAAGCAATTAGCGAGGCAGCGGGTGCTCCATGCCAAGATCTCTCCGGAGGTCCAAGAGATGTGCGGGTCGTGCTGCTTCAGCCATGATCTCCCTAAAACCACAGGCGTGACAGGAGCCTCCAGCACCCAGAAACGGATGGTCTCTGAATGGTTCCCGGATAACGTGAGTAGCAGGGACTCCGTGCGGTACCTGATGGGACCCAATGGGTGTCCGTCCAGAGCTTGGGCTGGAAGGTCCTTGTCCAAGGATACTAAGGGAATTCCGTTCTGTTGGGCGAGCCCGTAGTCCATCAGGCTATCGTCCGCCCCAGAGTCCAGAAAAACCTGAACTTCCACTCTCTTGTTGTTCCACGTCAAGGAGGCGGAAAACAGGATGCCCGAGTTCCCTTGTTCCTGGGGAAGTGTCGAATGACTCACCAGGATCCCCCTTGCTGGTGAGCCTGGTCTTTTGGTTGGGACGGACAGTAGCGGACCATGTGTCCCGCACCCCCGCAGTAGAGGCAAAGGCGCTGCCTCAATCTTCTCTCCCTCTCCCCCGCCCCCAAACGGGTTCTTCCCACTTGCATGGGTTCATGTGCTGCCACTGCAACCAGTAATGGGGCAGGTTGTCCTCCGGAAGATTGGAGGGCAGGAAGAGCTAGCATAGCCGGGGATCTCCTAGCGCCACTACGGGCTCTCTCGGTTGCTCGCTCAACAAGTCTCTGGTCGTACTGGAGTGCTAAGTCGATGAGGGCTCTACAAGAGGTTGGTCTGTCTCTCAGCAGACCGTCCTTGATTTCTTCAGAGAGTCCTTGACGAAAAGCACTCTGTAGAGCCTTGTCGTTCCAGCCGCTGTCTGCAGCAATGGTCCGGAACTCGAGGGTGTAAGCTGCCACTGAGCGAGTTCCTTGCTGGATGGTGTGCAGACGTCCTGCGGCATCCCCCCCATCCTTGGGGTGGTCAAAAACGGCCAGGAACTCAGACCAGAAGGCTGCATAGTCGGTGCCTAGGCCCAGTGACTTGTCCAAGGCTGCTGTAGCCCACTTGAGGGCAGGTCCGGCAAGTAGCGAAAAAATAAAAGCAATTTTAGCTCCATCAGAAGTGTAGCGTGATGGTTGGTGCAAAAAAATAAATTCACACTGCACCAAAAAGCCTCTACAGAGCTCAAAATCACCTAAAAAAGGTCTAGGACTCGCAATCTTGGGTTCCCGGGCAAAGGGAACGCTTCCAGGGCTAGGGGCAGGTGTGGCAGGCTGACCCGTTACCTGGTCTTGCACTGGGCTGGGACCAAGCTGGTCTAGCTTGGTGTACAGCTTGGTAAATGCCTTCTCTAAATTGTCCTCTAAAGCCTCAAAACGAATCTGGTGCATCTTCAGGACTGAGCACATTACCTCCAAGTCCGGATTCCTGGGGGTCCGAGACTGGGGAGCGAGACTAGGCTTGTGGGTGTCGTCTGGTTCCGACATGGTTCACGTACATGTTATGTACGTGAGGGTTGGAAGGAGACGACACCACGAAGAGCTTAAGGTTACCAGGTTTATTGTAACCTTTTGATGATTGTGTGGGATGTGTATGCTACTCTAAGTGTTGGATGCAGGATTAAGTGTAGAATTAACCATGTAAATTATTCAAGAGGATGTTGTACATGCGTGATGGATGAAAAACTTCGTCTGACCAAGAGGAGAGGCACAAGGGAGATCTGGGGACGGGCAGGTGGTCGAGGGCAGGCGGCAAGCAACAATGTCCCAAGTCCAAACGAGTGATCGAGGATTTAGGGAGGCAGTCCAATTTCCAGGTGGAGGTCGAGGTACAGCGCTCGAGCACACAGAACAAGGTGGGCACTGCAAGGAGAACAGGGGACATCAGTCAACAAGGCAAAAAGGGGCAAAAGACAAAAGACAGGCGAGGACAACGAGAGGGAAGCCAGAGACGTAATGCTTACTACAAGAGTTAACGACGTTCCGGCGTAGGTTCCAAGGAGTGACTGATCTTTATGCTGTCCTCCTGATTGCTGCCAGGTGCGTTGATTGATGAAAGCCGGCAGCTGCGGCGAAGTGTGGGTGTGAAGCGCACGACGCGTGCGGGGGCGTGTCCTGGCATGCTGCCAGACAGAGTGTTGGATCTTGCAATGGGAGGGTTGTGGGTTCGAGACTGAGCTGTGACAATTTGGCTGTCATCTGTTTTAATTTTGAGACACAACTGTGTCAAAGTCTTTTTTTTTTTTTCATGCTTGAAATAAATAAATAAATAAATGACAAATGGGTTATACTTGTATAGCGCTTTTCTACCTTCAAGGTACTCAAAGCGCTTTGACAGTATTTCCACATTCACCCATTCACACACACATTCACACACTGATGGAGGGAGCTGCCATGCAAGGCGCTACCAGCAGCCATCAGGAGCAAGGGTGAAGTGTCTTGCCCAAGGACACAACGGACGTGACTAGGATGGTAGAAGGTGGGGATTGAACCCCAGTAACCAGCAACCCTCTGATTGCTGGCACGACCACTCTACCAACTTCGCCACGCCGTCCCTATAAAAATAAATTATTACTGTATTTTTCGGAGTATAAGTCACACCGAAGTATAAGTCGCACCTGCCGAAAATGCATAATAAAGAAGGGAAAAACATATACTGTGTAAGTCGCACTGGAGTGTAAGTCGCATTTTTTGGGGAAATTTATTTGATAAAACCCAACACCAAGTATAGACATTTGATAGGCAATTTAAAATAAATAAAGAATAGTGAACAGGCTGAATAAGTGTACGTTATATGACGCATAAATAACCAACTGAGAACGTGCCTGGTATGTTAACGTAACATATTATGGTAAGAGTCATTCAAATAACTATAACATATAGAACATGCTATACGTTTACCAAACAATCTGTCACTCCTAATCGCTAAATCCCATGAAATCTTATACGTCTAGTCTCTTACGTGAATGAGCTGAATAATATTATTTGATATTTTACGGTAATGTGTTAATAATTTCACACATAAGTCGCTCCTGAGTATAAGTCGCACCCCCGCCCAAACTATGAAAAAAACTGCGACTTATAGTCCGAAAAATACGGTACTTTAAAAAAAGTAGTTTTATACTTGTGAGTGTTGATGACACATCTTTGCAACAGTTGATATTCTAGTTTCAAGCATGTTTTACTCAATATAGGTCATACAATCTCAGCAACAAGCTGTAATATCTTACTGAGATCATTTAGGACCAAAACCCTTAAAACAAGTAAAACACTCTAACATAAAATCTGCTTAGAGAGAAGAATTATCTTATCAGACAGAAAATAAGCAAATGTCACCCTTATTTGAGATATTTAATCTTACTTAGAGTTCAGTTTTTGCAGTGTACTTTTCAGTACGTCGCTTCGGCGCCCTTTTGCAGACGCTCGGCAGCTTGCACTGTGGCGGAAGAAACCACTTGATTTCGCCGACAGATCGCTGGGATGAATTCAACGAGGGAAGAAACGTCGTTTTCATCGTTAACGTGTCGCTAACAAGGTGTCACCTGGAAGGCGACGGCTAATATCGCCTCCCTTCAAGGATAATTAGAGTGAGCATGTTTTCCAGCCACTTTGGCAATAACAAAACCTTTAGTGACACACTTTTCTCACCTTTGTTTTTTTATTTAGATTTTTTTGGACTAATTGCTTTGAGCAAAACAACAGAAGACCAAAGCGGGGTCCGAGGAGATGCACACTAATTACATTAGAGCTGGAGGACCATTGGCACGTGTGATGAAGTGATTCCCCGCCCACCAAGCTCAATAACTTAAAGCCCCGACTCAGTCGTTTATAAGATTGAGCTGTCGGCCGGGCATCATTCACGTTTAGGGTACCGCTGCGCCTCGTCTCTATCCTAGGGGCCTCGCAAGGGACACAAAGAGATGGGTTTGATATTACCGAGCACATGAGTCAGGCAACTGTTAGTGAAGACCATTTAATGCGTTCGAACAGGAATAATTCGCTTACAGTCCCCTCGATGGCTAAAAAAAAAAAAATGCAGTATAGAAACCCCTTTTAAAATTCATTACTCCTGAGATCGTACAATTGGACAAACATGTTGCATCATTAGTTTGTTTAATAGTGTTCCCGCTGGGTTACATAACCTTAAAGTCGAGTTCATCGTCATTTTTTAGTAAGCGCAATTTAGAAAATAGTTTTCTTGTAACCTCTATTGGAAAAACAACATAAGGATTATCTGTGGTATATTTTGTGGAGTCTTTATTGGCAGGTTTGAAAATGTATTTTCTTTATTTTTCTCAAAGTGCTATATATATAATATGTATGTATGTATATATGTACACTACCGTTCAAAAGTTTGGGGTCACCCAAACAATTTTGTGGAATAGCCTTCATTTCTAAGAATAAGAATAGACTGTCGAGTTTCAGATGAAAGTTCTCTTTTTCTGGCCATTTTGAGCGTTTAATTGACCCCACAAATGTGATGCTCCAGAAACTCAATCTGCTCAAAGGAAGGTCCGTTTTGTAGCTTCTGTAACGAGCTAAACTGTTTTCAGATGTGTGAACATGATTGCACAAGGGTTTTCTAATCATCAATTAGCCTTCTGAGCCAATGAGCAAACACATTGTACCATTAGAACACTGGAGTGATAGTTGCTGGAAATGGGCCTCTATACACCTATGTAGATATTGCACCAAAAACCAGACATTTGCAGCTAGAATAGTCATTTACCACATTAGCAATGTATAGAGTGTATTTCTTTAAAGTTAAGACTAGTTTAAAGTTATCTTCATTGAAAAGTACAGTGCTTTTCCTTCAAAAATAAGGACATTTCAATGTGACCCCAAACTTTTGAACGGTAGTGTATGTATGTATACACAGTACAGGCCAAAAGTTTGGATACACCTTCTCATTCAATGTGTTTTCTTTATTTTCATGACTATTTACATTGTAGATTCTCACTGAAGGCATCAAAACTATGAATGAACACATGTGGAGTTATGTACTTAACACAAAAAGGTGAAATAACTGAAAACATGTTTTATATTCTAATTTCTTCAAAATAACCACCCTTTGCTCTGATTACTTTTTCGCACACTCTTGGCATTCTCTCGACGAGCTTCAAGTGGTAGTCACCTGAAATGGTTTTCACTTCACAGGTGGGCTTGAAGCTCATCGAGAGAATGCTAAGAGTGTGCAAAGCAGTAATCATAGGTGGGCGGGGCCAGGGGGCGGGGTTAAGGGGGGAGGAGTATATTTATAGCTAGAATTCACTGAAATTCAAGTATTTCTTATATATACATATATATACACTACCGTTCAAAAGTTTGGGGTCACATTGAAATGTCCTTATTTTCAATGAAGATAACTTTAAACTAGTCTTAACTTTAAAGAAATACACTCTATACATTGCTAATGTAGTAAATGACTATTCTAGCTGCAAATGTCTGGTTTTTGGTGCAATATCTACATAGGTGTATAGAGGCCCATTTCCAGCAACTATCACTCCAGTGTTCTAATGGTACAATGTGTTTGCTCAATGACTCAGAAGGTGAATTGATGATTAGAAAACCCTTGTGCAATCATATCCACACATCTGAAAACAGTTTAGCTCGTTACAGAAGCTACAAAACTGACCTTCCTTTGAGCAGATTGAGTTTCTGGAGCATCACATTTGTGGGGTCAATTAAACTCTCAAAATGGCCAGAAAGAGAGAACTTTCATCTGAAACTCGACAGTCTATTCTTGTTCTTAGAAATGAGGGATATTCCACAAAATTGTTTGGGTGACCCCAAACTTTTGAACGGTAGTGTATATATATATATATATATATATATATATATATATATATATATATATATATATATATATATATATATATATATATATATATATATATAATAAAATAGATACTTGAATTTCAGTATTCATTTATTTACACATATACACACACAAGTCTGATCTACAAAATGTGCAGGCAGCATATCCCTTCCCCTTCGAGCTGTCCTGGATGAACTGAAATTATTTTTTCCAATCATTTTGGAACTTGCAAGCGTACTTCTTCTTCGTTCTTCTGCTTCGTCTCTGTTATGTTTTTGGACATTACTACTTGCCGTAGTTTTGAAGCAATGCATGATGGGAATCCGGATGTTGTGTGTCAGTGTATTAACGTGCCGGCTGGAATAAACACACGCTGAGAAATAGCTCCGTGCCTGCCTACTTTATGGGTTATAGATAAACCTATAGATAACGGACACATATATAATAGCCTCCTTTTCAGGTGAGAGAGGACGCTAAAGGCAGTGCCTTTAAGGCACGCCCCCAATATTGTTGTCCGGGTGGAAATCGGGAGAAATTCGGGAGCAGGGTTGCCCGGATATTCGGGAGGGGCACTGAAATTCGGGAGTCAAAGGTCATCCCATATGTGTTCCAACTATTGTTTTGTCCCCACCAAAACAACACCAGTACTGTGCACAATAACACTTCCAGCTCGCTCCAACAAGAAAAGCTGACGTCTGTTTGTGACAGTGACTATTTCCAGTGGAGTGACACTCTCACCACTGTACGTGCTTTCAACAGCATCACGCTCAGAAGGGTGTGTTTGTTTGCTCCTGTGTGTTTGTTTTCCTGCGGAGGAGGAGGAGGAGGAGGAGGAAGGGTAGTTGAGGAACCTTGCAGTTTGCAGCTGTCACAATGCAATGTCAATATTTATGACACGTTTGTTGGTGTGTGTGTGTGTGTCTTGTGAACTCTATCTACTCTCTTCCCGCAGACATCTGTGGATAGTTTTGAATTGATGCGACTCGACACAAAAAGTGCATCGAAATGTAATGTAAACAACTACTGTGGGGGGATAAAAAATCCCCCCTGAGGACATATAGTTAATAATACAACCAGAAAGTAGACCTCTAAAGTCGCGCAAAAACTGTATGACATCAGTAAATACACGCACCCGTGTCCCGGCTGCTCAGTACAACATGGCTACAGCAATCATAATAACAGTAGAAGGAACACTACTGAATGTATGCTAGGAAATCAGCTGTTTCAGCCTTTATGTGAAGAAACTCACCTCCAGAGCACTAAAGAGGTCGCACAATTACCTATTTGATGTACCGAAACTGCATTATGGATAATGGAGATCTTCGCAAAAATGTGATGGCACATTTGAGTGCCGCATCTTTCCACCATTATGGCCCCCGTCTATGGAACAGCTTGCCGGAGAACGTTCATGTTTTTAAGAGCAGGCTTAAGACCCACCTTTTTGATTTGGCTTTTACCTAATATGAAATATTTTCTTGAAGTCATTTGTATTTTACTTTTTATACTATTAGTTATGCAAGATTTTAATCTATTTATCAATAAATCAATCAAAGTTGATTTATATAGCCCTAAATCACAAGTGTCTCAAAGGGCTGCACAAGCCACAACGACGTCCTCGGCTCAGATCCCACATCAGGGCAAGAAAAAACTCAAACCAATGGGATTACAATGAGAAACCTTAGAGGCGACCGCAGAGGTGGGGACCCCCCTTCCCCTTGGGCGACCGGTGCAATGGACGTTGAGTGGATCTAGTTAATAGTGTGAGAGTCCAGTCCATAGTGGATCTAACATAATAGTGAGAGTCCAGTCCATAGTGGGGCCAGCAGGGGATCATCTTGAGTGGCGACAGGTCAGCAGCGCAGAGACGTCCCCAACTGATGCACAGATGAGTGGTCCACCCCGGGTCCCGACTTTGAACAGCTAGCGACTCATCTGTGGTCACTTAATAACCTCTCCACGCAGGAGAGGTGGGCAGAGCAGAAAAGAGATGGCAGATCAACTGGTCTAAAAGGGTACACAAACATGTTTTAAGATGGGACGTAAATGCTCCGAAGGGTGTGTTACCGGGAGGGCATTACAGAGTACTGGAGCCCGAATAGAAAACGCTCTGTAGCTCGCAGACTTTTTTGGGGCTCTGGGAATCACTAATAAGCCGGAGTTCTTTGAACGCAGATTTCTTGCCGGGACATATGGTACAATACAATCGTCAAGATAGGCAGGAGCTTGACCGTGTAGTATTTTATACATGAGTAGTAAAAACCTTAAAGTCGCATCTTAAGTGCACAGGAAGCCAGTGCAGGTGAGCCAGTATAGGTGTATATATGTATGTAGGTATATAAAGGTATATACAGTATAGGCGTAATATGATCAAAGTTTCTTGTTCTTGTCAAAAGTCTAGCAGCCACATTTTGTACCAACTGTAACCTTTTAATGCTAGACATAGGGAAACCCCAAAATAATACATTACAGTAATCGAGACGAGACGTAACGCACGCATGAATAATGATCTCAGCGTCGCTGGTGGACAAAATGGAACGGATTTTAGCGATATTACGGAGATGAAAGAAGGCTGTTATAGTAACACTTTTAATGTGTGACTCAAACGAGAGAGTTGGGTCGAAGATAATACCCAGATTCTTTACAGAGTCGCTTTGTGTAATTGTTTGGTTGTCAAATGTTAAGGTGGTTTTATTAAATTGGTGTCGGTGTCTAGCAGGACTGATAATCAGCATTTCCGTTTTCTTAGCGTTGAGTTGCAAAAAGTTAGCGGACATCTATTGTTTAATTTCATTAAGACACGCCTCCAGGTGACTACAATCCGGCGTGTTGGTCAGCTTTAGGGGCATGTAGAGTTGGGTGTCATCAGCATAACAGTGACAGCTAACACCAAGAAACGAACCCTGGAAAACTCCGCTCGTTACCTTAACATACTCCGAGGTCACATTGTTATGGGAAATGCACTTATAGCATTTATCATTTATTTACTGTAAATTCATTTTATTTTATTTTATTTTTTCTATTAATCTTCATATGTCTTACTTGTATTTTATTATTCATCCCTACTCATGGTTCTTAGTATTTTACAAGTTTGATTATTTTTATTTTGCCACCTTCCTCAGATGAGCCATCTGCCTCAGGGGTTATCGGCCACGCTTGTGGGGGCGCTTTTGTGTCAGCGTCCTGGTGGCCACGGTCTGATGACCTCCTGGTGCAGATGGCTCCTGTGATAGTGTTTACTCACATGTCTCCTCTGTACTCAGCCATCCAATCATTATGCATATAGTTGCATATGTGTGTATGTTGTGTGTGCTTGTGTGTTTGTGTTTGGTATCTGTGTCCGTGCGTATATATGTGATAATGGGGGAAAAGGGTCACCGGGGTATTGTTTTTAACTTTGTAGAGCACTTTGCATTGCATTTCTTTTATGTATGAAAAGTGCTTTATAAATAAAGTTTGATTGGTTGAAAGATATGTTACTCATACGTTCCAAAAGGTCAGATGAACTCAAACATATAAAAACCAAAAGCAATTTTCCCATTAGAAATAATATAAAGCCAATTAATTTGAAACACAAGACATTTTTTCTGAGAAAACGGTTTTACACACAAAAAACAATGAAAACCTTTGTACAAATGACAACTGAAATTTAACATCACTTTAATCATTATTGAAGACTCTTGCCATCTTTGTACCATATAGTGTTTCTCATCTTCTTTATCAAAGTGCTGGCTGACATTTGCAGCTGTCTAGGACCCCATGGTGGCTTACTTGATAATGTTATTAGTTTATTTGGAACATGCATACAAGTATGATGCACGCCTACTGCACAAGTAAATAGTCCTCCCGTTTTGTTGTAACAATGATCCACAAAACTTTGTACGCACCGTTAATCATGTCCACATCTTGACATTGGAACAGATTAATCATGTTTGCGTTATAGTTGATTAACAGTGTCGACATGGCTTCAGTCTATCATTAGCTATGGACTTTTTTTCCTCGACTTTTGGATTGATCTAAATTGGTTTCCTTTGTGAGACTTTTATAAATGATTCTTTGATTTATATTCAGTGTACATTGGAAGTGTGTTCTGGGCGTATTCCAGGGTGTTTTCTTTTCTCCTTGTCTGGGTTATGTACAGGAGGAAGGAGTAGACGGCACAGACACAAGGGGGCAGAGTATTTAACTCTTATGATTTATTATATATATATATATATATATATATATATATATATATATATATATATATATATATATATATATATATATATATATATATATATATATATATATATATAACAATAATAATATAATCAACTAGAGAATGGAGTGTGACAAAATCAAAGAGTGTATGGTGTGTGCGACTATGTGTATGAATTAACTGTTGAGTGTTACCGTAAATGTTGAGCGAGAGGCAAGTCCAAAAGGGAGCAGGGCAGGCTCATAGATCTGTCAAACGAGCAGGAAGTCGAGGATCGAGGGAGGCAGTCCGGAATCCACACAGCTCGATCACTGGAAACAGGGGAAGCACTGCGGGAAACACAATGGACATAAGACACGGGAACAGGGAAAGCACAGAGAGAGATCAAGTACGCGGGAGGGAAGCCAGAGACGGGATGCTTACTACGGGAGTGAACTACGTTCCGGCACTGGATCTTGGGGTCCGCTGGTCTTTAAGCCGTTTGTCTTCATTAGCCCCAGATGCGCGGATTGAGGATTGCCTGTAGCATTGCAGGAGCGTGGCCGCTATGCTTGCAGAGCGAGCAGGGGCGTGACCTGACCTTTAGCGAAGGTGCCAGCAAAGCTTGCTGCAGATGACATGCGGGATTGCGCATGCACCGTGACAGTCTGGGCTCCTGACTGGGCTCCATCCTGCTATGAGTGTGTGCTGACTCAGTCGGGCCATCAACAAAATAAGGCAAACTGACGGGACTCTCAATCCTCACCATAGAATTTGTAATCAGGTGCCAAGAACATGAATACAATTGCAAACAAGACATACTGGAGCTTACTTTCAGTTCGAAGAGATGTTCTCTGCTCATTATTTGTGCCTCCCAGGATGCAGGAACATCATTTTCATTTATGTTTTTGACCTGTTAACTATAGTTGAAGTCATGTTTGGAATTATACTCTCAACTCCTCCCTTTCTCGTGCATTTCTTCCCGGTTTTATTTCCAGTGATTAAAACATCATCACAGCCTAAATCAGGTTCTCATTAGCTTAAGTGTTGATTTAACAGCAGAGTATGCTCAGCAAACATAAACACGCCAGGTTTTAACAAATGAATGGCATTAAATTAATTGTCAAAAGGATTAAAAAATAGAAAGTATCATAAGTGGAATATGTTTGACAAAGTGCCCAAAGATGGAACATGTCCTTGCAGATATCCTTGCAGAAAAACTGGAATAAAAAAAAGACTACAATACAGTTAACTATTTGTATTGTGCTTTTCATATTTCTACCAATCTCAAAGAAAATATGTTAAAATGAGCATTAACCTCATATCCGAATGTGCATAATTTAAAGCCTATTCAGCAATACAATCCCGCTTCTCATCGCTGCTTTTCCCCCTCAATAATTCCTCTGAGGGCTATCAGTTGTCAATATGACTTGTGTTTTTTCTGGAGACAGAAATGCAACAGCGAGAGTACACTCCAGTGAACACTGTCCTATTGTGTGTGCATGTATATGTGAATATGTATGTATGTATATGTGAATATGTATGTATGTATGTACTGAATATGTATATGTGTGTGTGTACGTATGTACTGGATATGTATATGTGTGTATGTACATGTGTATGTATGTGTAAATATGTATGTGTATATATGTGTAGTATTTGTAAAATGTATATATACTGTGTGTGTGTGTATATTTGTGTATGTACAAAACCCAAAACCAGTGAAGTTGGCACGTTGTGTAATTTGTAAATAAAAACAGAATACAATCATTTGCAAATCCTTTTCAACTTATATTCAATTGAATAGACTGCAAAGATAAGATATTTAATGTTCGAACTGAGAAACCCATCCTTGTTTTCCAATGACTGAGCATTTCATGGAAGCTGCTTTTATACCCAATCATGGCACCCTTTTCCAATGACTGAGCATTTCATGGAAGCTGCTTTTATACCCAATCATGGCACCCACCTGCTCCTAATTAGCCTGTTCACCTGTGGGATGTTCCAAATAAGTGTTTTGTGAGCATTCCTCAACTTTCTCAGTCTTTTTTGCCACTTGCGCCAGCTTTTTTGAAACATGTTGCAGGCATCAAATTCCAAATGAGCTAATATTTGCAAACAATAACAAAGTTTTCCAGTTTGAACGTTAAGTATCTTGTCTTTGCAGTCTATTCAATTGAATATAGGTTGGAAAGGATTTGCAAATCATTGTATTCTTTTTTTATTTACGATTTACGCAACGTGCCAACTTCACTGGTTTTGGGGTTTGTATATGTATGTGTGTGTATATGTATGCCTGTTACACTCCATGTTCTGTAATTTGCCCCATCCAATTTTCCTCTTTTCCACGCCATCCCATCTCATCCATTGACCTTGCTGGGTTTTGGAAACTAGGTTGGCACATCTGGCCGCCTCCTCTTGATGGGGGAGCCTTTTTTTTAATTTAATTTTCTTTTGTCATTAAAAAAATACAATCATGTGTGCTTACGGACTGTATCCCTGCAGACTGTATTGATCTATATTGATGTATAATGTAGGAACCAGAAATATTAATAAAAAAAAGAAACAACCCTTTTGTGCGAATGAGTGTAAATGGGGGAAGGAGGTTTTTTGGGTTGGTGCACTAATTGTAAGTGTATCTTGTGTTTTTTATGTTGATTTAATTTAAAAAAATAAAATAATTTAAAAAAATAAAATATTTTGTTTCTTTTTCTTGTGCGGCCCGGTACCAATCGATCCATGGACCAGGACCGGGCCGCGGCCCAGTGGTTGGGGACCACTGGGCTAAGCCACTTCTGGACTTGCGCGCTCACCAGCCTCTCCAGTCGATTAGCATGGCATAAATTGACATCGTCGATAGAAATTGGCCACAAGAGACGGGGCAGAAGACCAAACTGGAAACACCAGAGCTTCAGCTTCCCAGGGGAGAGCAGTTCTGTTAATTTGCTTGAGGCTGCTGATGGTATTCTGCCTCAGTTTGGAGTCCATGAGGTCTGCACTGTACCACTGGCCAACGCTTTTGATGGTTTTCTCCGGGATTGTTGGTATAGGCTCGCCATTGATTTGAAACCTCTCATTGGCGAGTTGTCCTTTAACGATGGAGACACTGCGAGATTTGATGGGTTTAAGTTCCATTCGTGCACATTCGATGTTTCCTTGGAATTTGTCCAACAGACAAACAAGTGTTTCTTCCAGGGTGCATAAGTAGGCCATTTACCTTTTTTTTTTTTTAATTGACATTATTTAGAACATTTTATAAAATGTATGTCTTGTTCTGATTCACTTGACTGTGCCCCGTGCACAGCTGCAAACCGCTCAGGGAGGAGGGAGGCGATGGGAAGATGTCAATGCTGCTTAGTCACACACTGATATAAAAGTTACTTGGCATTACAGTTCTGGCATAAAAATATGGTCACTTTTATTGATTTCCTTTCATGTAAAGATGGAGTATAATGTCCGTTTTGTGAGACAAATGTTCTGAACTTGTCATTTTGCCACCGTGGTTTCTGTTGAAACAGTCGTTTATCTTGTGCTGAAAAGTCTCCATTTCAATAGAGTATATTTAGGTGCCTTTTTAATTATTATTTTTTTTCCATTGTTTTTCCCCTCGTTTTGTACACGGTACTGTGACTGTGAAAGTTAAAAGAAATGTTTTAAAAAGCCAGACAGAGGACATGTTTCCAGTTTGTGTTTATTGTAATAAACAATCAAACTGAACTAGACTTTTCTAACTTATAGTTAACACATTATTTTCGCATTAACTTTGACAGCTCTAGTTAAAATATAAAAAACATATATATTTGGAAGGTTTTAAAAAGGTATTTTTATGTTGTATCTATAAGAATATTTCCATCCATCTTATTCCACTTATTCGTGGTCGGGTTGTGGAGGCAGCAGCCTAAGCAGAGAAGCCCAGGCTTCCTTCTCCCCAGCCACTTTGTTCAGTTCCTCACGGGGGATCCCGAGGTGTTCTCGGGCCAGCTGGAAGACATACTCTCCCCAACGTGTCTGGTCGGACGTGCCCTAAACACCTCCCCATGAAGGAGTCTGGGGGGCATCCTGAGCAGATTTACTTTGAGCTCCTCCTGAATGACAGAGCTTCTCACCCTATCTCTAAGGGAGAGCCCCACCACCCGACGGAGGAACTCATTTCGGCTTGTACCTTGATCTTGTCCTTTCAGTCAAAACCCAAAGTTAATGACCATAAGTGAGGAGGGAAACGTAGATCGACTGGTAAATTGAGAGCTTTGCCTTCCAGCTCAGCTCCTTCTTCACCACGATGGATCGATACAGGGTCTGCATCACTGCAGACGCCACACCTGTCGATCTCACAATCCATTCTTCCCTCACTCGTGAACAAGATCCTGAGGTACTCAAACTCCTCCACTTGGGGCAAGATCTACACCCCAGCTCGAAGATGGCACTCTACCCTTTACCGGGCAGGAACCATGGACTCAGATTTGGAAGTACTGATTCTCATCCCAGTCGCTTCACACTGCTGCAAACCGATCCAATGAGAGCTGAAGATCCTGGCCAGATGAAGCTATCAGAACCACATCATCTGCCAAAAAGCAGAGACCTAATCCCGAAGCTACCAAACCGCATCCCCTCAACGCCCTGACTGCGCTTGGAAATTCTGTCCATAAAAGATATGTACAGAATCGGTGACAAAAGGCAGCCCTGGCGGAGTCCAACCCTCACTGAAAATGAGTTCGACTTAATGCCGGCAATAAGGACTGAGCTTTGACACTGATCATACAAGGAACGGACCACCACAATCAGACAGTCCTATACCCCATACTCACTGAGCACTCTCCACAGGACTTCCGGAGGGACACGGTCCACAAAGCACATGTAGACTGGTTGGGCAAACTCCCATGCACCCTCAAGGACCCTGCCGGGAGTATAGAGCTGGTCCACAGTTCCATGTCCAAGACCGAAACCACACAGAATATTTAATTTATGATGAATAATTCCTACTTTGTGGAAATAATTTAGTACAGTCAGACCCGGAACCAATTAACAATAAACGAGGAATTACTGTATATTATTTTTGACAACCAAAAGAGTACGTCATGAAAAAATGTATTTAATAAAAACAGGTAACATCAGCAATTAATATTATTCTAATTACATTTTACGACACACTTTTATTGGGCATTCATTGAAATACTTAGATTTTTTTTATTTCATTAAAAAAAAAACAAAAAAAAACATGGCAGTATGTAAAAAAAACAACAACAAAAAAACAATCAAACATAAGAAATACAACATCAATAATGATAATATTAACTACCAATTTAGGGGGCGAAACTTAAAGGGACCCTATTATGCAAAACCATTTATTTCTAACTGAATGATACTCTCTTATGTGTATTTGAGATCTGCATAAGTCCTGAACATTTGATAACAAACTGTAAAGACATTGCAGATATATTTAAAAAACCATCTTGCCTTTCTTCATACGTCATCCAAACGGTCCGTTTGGAATTTGTCAGTCCTGTGACGTTTCTCTGACCTGTGACGTCTGCGGATATCTCTATATATGGTACGGCTTACCCAAATGTCTTTGTGTGAATCCGCCATTTTATTTAGCGTTTGAGGCATTTGTAGGCCATCTGTAAGCGCATCTGAAGTAAAAAGTGCCTTACTTTTAACTCTTATGATTCGTGGCAATGCGCCTTCAACTCTGAAGAAGTCGCTCTGAGCGTGTGCTGATAAGAGTCCTGCTTTCCACAAACTTTAACAAAAAGATGGCTTTTCCGACAAATTACTTTTAATGGCATGCTTGGTGACTATTTATGACAATGGAGGAGACAATGAAACGGTAAGTATAAACAGTTAGTTAGAAATGTGTGAGTGGTACGTTAGCATTGTTAGCTCGAGTTATTGACTTAGACTTAGAAAAAGTAAGTCTAAGTTAGCATTGTTAGCTCAAGTTATTGACCTAGACTTAGAAAAAGTAAGTCTAAGTCAATAACTCGAGCTAACAGTGCTATCACTCACACATTGCTCACCTACTGTTAATACTTACTGTGTAGCTAACCTAACTTTCTAATGTAAGACAATAGTGTCACAATCCTGAATGATTCTCCTTTTAATTGGATCAGTGCCTACTGTGTTTGGCAATGCACCAGTTAGTAATATAATCCGTTATTACGTTCGCTTACTTTACTGCAGCTGGCTTGAGCATCCATTGTTTACAAGTGTTTAAACCTGCAGCAGTGAACGTATTAACATGATATAGAATACACATTTTACAGTCAATATACTGTACATATTTAGCAGGATTTAGCATGGGAGAGATACAGACTCTGGAGAAGTTTTATCCTTAGTATAAAGTCTGCTTCCTTTCTCTCGTCTGCTTATTGTGCCGACAATAAAACGATCTCGCTATATCATCATTGTGTTGTGGTGAAAGTCACACAAAACAGATGTCTGGTGCGGTCACCGAGTCCAAAGTCAAGCACAATAAATGGTAGAAGTGCACAACAAATGGTAGAAAGCTAAAAAAAACTACTAAAAATGTCTGCCGGACGAGAGAGGGGGAGTATGAGGACGGACAAACAGGGAACTACCCATTGCTAATGGAAAAACGACCTCGAGTGCAGTCAGTTTATGTGGCAAAGTCTACAAGAACCAGCATAGTCTGAAGAACCCATCCATCCATCCATTTTCTAAAGCTTGTCCCTCTCGGGGTTGCGGGGTGGCTAGAGCCTATCCAAGCTGCATTCAGGCGCGGAGGCAGGGTACACCCTGGACAAGTCAGGGAGCAAAATTTGGCTCAAACGTAGGTTAGTAAAACATGTATTTATTTTATTTTTTACCAAATAACCATCATTACATGTTATGTAGAGCACAATGAAGTGTTTTAAAAATGAAGAAATAGAAAATAAATCATCATTAGACCCTGTTGTATTATTGTTGATCGTGTCACTCTCCCAGGACAGAGTGACTGGGTGATGAGCCAAGAAGATGCCAACGAGGAATCATCAAACATAACGCTTTATTTGTTTCAGCGAGCCTCAGACTGGAACTGCAGCTTCCAGGAGAAAGAGTATGGGCCTGATTACTCTTTTGATGTCCTCTCGGACCATTGTCCTTAAATACCTTTTACACGAAGACACTTACTCTTTGTAGTTCTTGCCTTGGGGCCGGCCAGTTTGGACAACACCCAGTTTGTTCGTACAAATGCAGACAACACCAGGGCGTTGTCACTTTGCTTAATGGAGTCGGGTGACCTCCAAACCCTGATCTCTACTCCTACTGGGGGGGCTCTTACCAGATGTCGTTATTGTGTCTACACTTCCTTCTAAAATCCAACTGCTGCTATCCTTTAAGTTCCCCAATGTCCTGGGAGCAAGAGCCCACCACTCTCTGGAGAGCTGTGATGGACAACTGCACCCAAAACTATTTTAAGGGCATATTTCCTTAAAATAATAATCTGCTAAAGTATTATTGTGACCAAATACATGTTAGTTCACAATCATATAGGAAAATGGTACATGGTATAATTCACCACAACCCTTTTAAGTCTTTCTTTGACATTCTCCTCCACTTCGTTCTGAAGTTGGCTTCTTGGTGTTAAATGCAGAGGTAGGTTCGGGCGGAGTCATCAAGGCCCTGCATGGCCCGAGCTCTTCCTCTCTTGCGCTCTCACTGTAGGTGGCACTGACATTCTTGTTAATCTCATATTCAGTGCAGGCAAGTTGACCACTTAGTTTCTGCCTAAAGATCTTTTTGGTGAAGCCAAAGGATTTTGAAATAAAGGCTGCATGTTTCCTTGCCATCTTTATACCCCTCCTCATATGCCACTCAGCCCAACAGAGAGTGGTGAGTTTGTTCTCAGAATCTTGCGGAGCTCTGTCAGCCCAGCCTTCTCCTCTTCCCTTGCCTGCTTAAACTTCCGCCCAAGCAGTCCAAGCTTCTTCCAAAGCTTGGCGGATCTTCACCTCCCATCTGTTTGGCTCCCCCAGACCTCCTGTTGGCTGTTGTTCCTTTATGCAAAACCTTTCAGCGCCAATACTGACAATCATTGCAGACACTGTCCTCAACTTCTGGTCTGCGTCTGCCCTTGCAGTTGCTTCAAGGACTTGGTCCAGTTCTTCATCAAACTGGAGCCACTCTCTTTCCTTGTTGGCAGCAATGTTGTTGACCCAGCAAAGATGATTGTGGAGCTTGGAGGATCTTGGCACTGTGGGTTGACTCCTGGACAGGCTCCTTCTGCCTCTCACCAGGTACTGGACCCTGTGCATTGCACCACCTGCTTCCCTGTCAAACATTTAATTTTGGTCTGGTGGTTCCTCAGACTGGGGCAGCACGGTGGAACAGGGGTTAGTGCATGTGCTTCACAATACGAAGGTCGTGGGTTCGATCCACTGGCTCGAGGTTTTCTGTATGGAGTTTGCATGTTCTCCCCGTGCCCTACTTGGGTTCCCTCTGGGTACTCCGGCTTCCTCCCACCTCCAAAGACATGCACCTGGGATAGGTTGATTGGCAACACTAAATTGGCCCTAGTGTGTGAATGTGAGTGTGAATGTTGTCTGAGTATCTGTGTTGGCCCTGCGATGAGGTGGCGACTTGTCCAGGGTGTACCCCGCCTACCGCCCGAATGCAGCTGAGATAGGCTCCAGCACCCCTGTGACCCCAAAAGGGACAAGCGGTAGAAAATGGATGGATGGATGGGTTCTTTGGACTATGCTGGTTCTTTTAGACTTTGCCACATGAACTGACTGCAGTCAAGGTCGTTTTTCCGTTAGCATGAGTAGTTGCCTGTTTGTCCGTCCTCATACTCCCTTTTCTCGGGCACTACTGGGGGTATGATTGAGTAGAGTTTTTCGTAGCTTGCTAGTGGGTATAGGTTTGGATTGTTGGCTCTCACATCTTTTAATTGCTGGAGAGTTGTTGGCGTTCTCTCCAGCAGTCGCTATACTGTTCATGAATGTCATCGGGCCTATTCCGGGAGTTACTGGCTTTGTCAGATCAACTAGTTCTAATATACACTTTTGGTGCAACTTAAACACATCCCCAGTCATGTATCTTGGGTTCACAGGGTGTTTCGGATCTCACAACTTCAGACTTCCTCGCCCAGGCGATCTTGCCGGGGTGATCAAGTCCTGGCTTTTGTCTAAGTAGCTTTTGAAGCAGGTATAAAAATAATTATATATACATTCCATCCATCCATCCATTTTCTACCCCTTGTCCCTCTAACATCAATAAAAATATTTAGAGATGTATACCAACTACCGGTATTTTTCGGTACTGGTTCCTAATTAGGTTGGTCCATGAGGACCGTGAAGATTCTGGACCAACGATACAGCTAGCTATATTTTTTTGTTCCATTAATTTCAGCTGCCACAGCGACACATTAAAATTTGCTTTGAATAAATACAAATAGGGGAGCAACACCACACAAAAGTTTGTAACACAACAATATTTCCTCCTCAAAGTCATGCACTTTATTCACGAGACACAACCGAGTTTTAGTAATTAATCGACTCAAAAAAGTGAACAATTTAGGTAATATAATGATCCATAAAGTTGCTTTGAAACTTGAAGATAGCATCCATAAACACAAATAATTCCTATTGTTGCAAAATGCACACTCGCATAACATGCTTAGTGGTTGTATTGAATTATATGATATATTTGATATGATATATCATGTAAAAGGTCTGTGCTTTACACATGCATGCCGTATGTATATATATATATATATACAGGTATAATTATATTTATATTTCCAACTGAGTGTAACTGTAATAAATAGAAACAGAGTGATGGATCTGTGTGGTCTTTACAAAAAGATGACATAAATGCATTGCGCCTTGCACCACACACATAGTTGACTGGTTAAACAAGAGTTCCCTGCCCTGAGATGTTAAGTACAATATGTTGGCGGTATTCAACCTATTGAGCTAATATAAATGCTAATTAAAATTATTTCTTCCACAAATTACATATAGTTCCTATAAGAGTACCAACAAATATCGATAAGGGTATTGTATCGATTAAAACTTAACAATATACATCCCTAATAATAATAATAATAAAAAGTTGTATCGGGCATTCTTTGAAACTATTATTTTTTTTAATCAATTTAAAAAAATTCAATAAAATATAATTTTGAAGTTTGGGTTGTTTTTTTAATACAAAAATAATTAACAAAAAAATACATAATCGATAACTATGACTTTTATTGGGCATTCATTAAAAAACTTGGTAGTTTTTTGTTACCCCATTTTTTTCATATGCTTTTTATTTTTATTACATAAACATAAAAAAAGTCACAACTTCAATATTATTAATAATAATAATAACAATACAACCCATGTATGAGTTTTGTTTTTGTAATTTTTTTTTTTTAATGATTTGCAGTAAAACAATGGTAGTGTAAATTAAACTCAGAAAAAGGGTTTTACATATGATTTATTCTCTAAAAAAAACTTAAAAAACCTTGCTTGCTTGTTTGTTAGTTTTTTTTCTTTTTCCATTTAATAATTACATCGTTAAAAATGTTACATGTATTTTTTGTTATAATCTTTAATCAAAAACAGTAAAACCTGGCTTGTCAATTATAACTTTATATTACTATCATTGCCTTCGCTACCTCACATACACACATTGCTATACTAACAATGGTTCTGAGAGGGGCAATGCTCATCTTTACGTATAAACCTTGGTCAAAAGGTCTGTGGCAAATAAAAAGTAGACTGCAATTAAATGTGTAAGCAGACGTTGCAAAACTGAAAGACACCGAACAAAAATGCAATGTCAAGTATTCTCCGCTCTTAACATTTCTGCAACGTTATTTGGAAAAACACGAACGGAATTCTCACCCGGTGCTACAAGCTTCAAGGAAGCTCTCAGAATTATTTGACACGAGTTGCGTGTTCAATGTTATTACTTGACTTGTACTCTAGCTGTTCTGCCTTTTGTGCCAGATGGGCAATTAAGAATATGTGCACACTGAGCGCCGGGTGCAACATGGTCGCATGTGGAGATGTAACCTGCAAAAAAAAAAAAATGAAAAGAAAACCAACCCTCTTTCAAGGTCCTTGCAATCAACTTTACTGCAGTCGACAAAGTGGAGAAGGTGACATCAATGTGTTGTGGATTTAAAATTGTCTAGACTGTGATGAAACTTCTATAGAAATGAGAAGATATTTAATTTTTGGGGGTAATGCAAAGGAAATCAAGATATATATCATTCTTAATATCAGTGAAATAACAACTGATAAATTGAATTTCTTCGCTGGTTGACAGTTGTTGCCTCTTGATCACCATTATTTTAACATTTGCATGATAACTCCGCCTCTGTTGTTTGCCAAATTGCTAACAATGTTTAGAAAGCTTTTCTTCCAGACCGGGTCTTAGTCACCTGGTCACTGATGCGTGTGAGCGACAGGCAGAAATGCTCTGACTCGCTGGAGAAGTCATTTGGCACCGTTTGTTGGTTTTATTTTTTAACCCCCCGAATATGAACATACCGTCGTATATTTGACCTAAAAAATTGGAACTACAATTAGGGATGGGTACCTTTTTTTTTTTTTTTTTTTTTTTTTTTTTACATTTGAACTGGTACCTGGGGATCAATACCAGTACTCCACAGAAATAATTTTCGGCACTTGTTGATACACATTTGTTGATAAATGTTAAAAAAATTTTTCATGTATCGTTTAAAAAACGAGCTGATTATAACTCTGCTGTGCAGTTGTTATATCTTGTTTCCCTATTACATTCCTGAGTCTCATTTGCAAGTATTGGAAAGTAGGCTTTGCATGCAGTTGCAATTCAAGTATGGACTACGACATGTTGCCAAGTAGTTGCCAAGTAGTCTGTGCCATTAAGTTGATTGTTCCAGGCTGGTCTTATGTTGTGCCGTACAAAGTGTTTATATTATAAGTATACTCTCTTCAACAAGTCAACGCTAAAGAAACTTCAGACTGTACAAAATGCGGCTGCTAGACTTTTGACCGGTGCACCCAGAGCAGCCCATATCACCCTCGTTTAATCCGGTCTTCATCGGATTAAAGTCGCATTGAGTTTAAGATTTTAGTCCTGACATTCCATGCATTGCATGGTGAGGCCCCTCAGTACATCACTGACTTGCTATGCCCCTACTCTTCAGGGCGCAGCCTCCGGTCTTCAGGCCAGGGTCTTCTAAAGATCCCAACAACTAGTTTTAAAACCCATGGAGACCTGGCATTCCAGGCTATAGCTCCCAGACTCTAGAACAATTTGCACCAGTTCCTCTGTGATCTTGACCTTGATCTTGTGTTGAAACTTTTAAGAAACATTTGAAAACTTCTCTTTTTAGTAAAGCTTCTAGTTAATGCACCTTTTAACTATCATTTTTAATCCATTCTGTATCCTTTTTATGATGTTGCCCCTGTTGTTTTAATTGAATTGTTGTTTTACTTCACCTATGTTTTGTACAGCGCTTTGTAATTTTATCTGTGACAAGCGCTTTATATATATATATTGTACTTATTAACCAACATGCATCGTAATTGCTAAATTTGGAGATGTTGCCATGTAAAATCGCTAATGCTAAACAGTCGCAGGTCTATGGCAAAGCCAATGTAAATTAGCATCAAGATAGCATATTTTGGAAAATTGGAGCCTTACATTAGGTTTTAGCTTCTTCTATCAAGCATAATTGCTTTGTTGGCATGGACAATTGTAACATTACTTAGGCGGAGTACAACTCCAAATAAATAAATAAAATGATAAATGGTTAAAATACTTGTATAGCGCTTTTCTACCTTCAAGGTACTCAAAGCACTTTGACAGTATTTCCACATTCACCCATTCACACACACATTCACACACTGATGGCGGGAGCTGCCATGCAAGGCGCTGCTTGATCCTTTTTTGCCGGCCGAGTCTGCAACCGGACGTGACATGTGCAACAAAGGAATCAAAATATGACATCTTTTGATTGACTGCAATCGATACTTGGTAGTACCGACAGAATTTGGTCCATGCCTATAAAAGTATAGGGGTGCTGAAAAACATATATTTCAAATTGCGTTTCTCCTTATTCCGGATAAAAATCAATTAGTAATTAAAATCAAACAAACAAAAAAAATCTATTTAAAGAACAATAACAAAAAAACTTTTCTTTTAAGAATACATTTTTTAAGAACATGTTTTAGGCGGTCCGTGTACCTTCCGTTCATTCTATTTCAAATTCTTAAATGCAAATCAAAAAACAAATTTCGGACCATTTTTTCTATTTTCATTTCTGAAACAAAAGTTGGACAACTATTTAATGACACTTTTTTTAAAAGTGTCATTAAATGCTGAACAAAGATGTTACTGTTATGCTAAAAACATGCTAAACGCAAAGGAAAAGCTAAAATACTGCTTCCGGTTCAATTTGTCATCACGCAGATAAACATGCATTTTTGCATTTTGGATGAACATTTTTTTTGATATTTGTGTTTATCTGGAAAAATTAAAATCCATAAGAGAAAATTGGCACAAAATCCAATTTTATGGCAATATTTTAATGAAAATCAACCCTTTTTGTTTGTTTTAAAATCTGCCATATATAATAAAATTCGAAAAACGGCCCTAATTTTATTTTTTGATTTGTGCTTCAGAATTGGAAATAGAATGAACGGACCTTAGGCGGACCTTAGGCCATCTGTCAGTAGCCAAAAGAGCTTTTGTAACTGGTAACTTATTTTGAACTGTTTAATTATAATTGTTATTGCAAAAAATATACAATCTGAATCAAATTGTGAGTTATTGTAAAATTCATATGCTTCTAACTACTACGGTTTGTGGATTAATCATATTTTGAAGCAATTCAAGTATGGAAAATGCGAACCCCAGAGGGACAAGCGGTAGAAAATAGATCAAGCAAAAGAGTGCACTACTCGGGTGCAACCAGCAGGGGTGCTGTTGATCTAGTGTCTAAAGGAGAACAACATAAACGTTAGTATTTAAAGTTGACCTGCATCCAGGCCGGCCTCGGATATGGCACATTATTCACACGCAAACAGGAGTCCAGAACATTCAGATATGATATTAATTCACGGGTCCCCAAACTACGGCCAGTGTCCAAAATCTGGCCCGCGGGAAGTCCCAAGTTAAAAAAAATAAATCATATATATATATATATATATATATATATATATATATATATATATATATATATATATTATCTGTCCTTTTTAATCCATTTTCTACTGCTTGTTACTCTCTGTGTCTCCTAGCCAATCATCATATTATATACCTACATATACCAAATCATATTGTCTAAAAATGCATTTTCCCATCGATAACGTGACATCATCGCATATGTATGTATGTATGTATGTATGCATGCATGTATGTATGTATGCATATATGTATGCATGCATGTATGCATATATGTATGCATGCATGTATGCATATATGTATGCATGCATGTATGCATATATGTATGCATGCATGTATGCGTATATGTATGCATGCATGTATGCGTATATGTATGCATGCATGCATGTACAAACCCCGTTTCCATGTGAGTTGGGAAATTGTGTTAGATGTAAATATAAACGGAATACAATGATTTGCAAATAATTTTCAACCCATATTCAGTTGAATATGCTACAAAGACAACATATTTGATGTTCAAACTTATAAACTTTTTTTTTTTTTGCAAATAATCATTAACTTTAGAATTTGATGCCAGCAACACGTGACAAAGAAGTTGGGAAAGGTGGCAATAAATACTGATACAGTTGAGGAATGCTCATCAAACACTTATTTGGAACATCCCTCAGGTGAACAGGCAAATTGGGAACAGGTGGGTGCCATAATTGGGTATAAAAGTAGATTCCATGAAATGCTCAGTCATTCACCAACAAGGATGGGGCGAGGGTCACCACTTTTTCAACAAATGCGTGAGCAAATTGTTGAACAGTTTAAGAAATACCTTTCTCAACCAGCTATTGCAAGGAATTTAGGTAATTTCACCATCTACGGTCCGTAATATCATCAAAGGGTTCAGAGAATCTGGAGAAATTACTGCACGTAAGCAGCTAAGCCCGTAAATCTTCGATCCCTCAGGCTGTACTGCATCAACAAGCGACATCAGTGTGTAAAGGATATCACCACATGGGCTCAGGAACACTTCAGAAACCCACTGTCAGTAACTACAGTTGGTTGCTACATCTGTAAGTGCAAGTTAAAACTCTCCTATGCAAGGCGAAAACCGTTTATCAACAACACCCAGAAACGCCGTCGGCTTCACTGGGCCTGAGCTCATCTAAAATGGACTGATTCAAAGTGGAAAAGTGTTCTGTGGTCTGACGAGTCCACATTTCAAATTGTTTTTGGAAACTGGACGTCGTGTTCTCCGGACCAAAAAGGAAAAGAACCATCCGGATTGTTATAGGCGCAAAGTTGAAAAGCCAGCATCTGTGATGGTATGGGGGTGTATTAGTGCCCAAGACATGGGTAACTTACACATCTGTGAAGGGGCCATTAATGCTGAAAGGTACATACAGGTTTTGGAGCAACATATGTTGCCATCCAAGCAACGTTATCATGGACGCCCCTGCTTATTTCAGCAAGACAATGCCAAGCCACGTGTTACATCAACGTGGCTTCATAGTAAAAGAGTGCGTGTACTAGACTGGCCTGCCTGTAGTCCAGACCTGTCTCCCATTGAAAATGTGTGGTGCATTATGAAGCCTAAAATACCACAACGGAGACCCCCGGACTGTTGAACAACTTAAGCTGTACATCAAGCAAGAATGGAAAAGAATTCCACCTGAGAAGCTTAAAAATGTGTCTCCTCAGTTCCCAAACGTTTACTGAGTGTTGTTAAAAGGAAAGGACATGTAACACAGTGGTGAACATGCCCTTTCCCAACTACTTTGGCACGTGTTGCAGCCATAAAATTCTAAGTTAATTATTATTTGCAAAAAAAAAAAAAAGTTTATGAGTTTGAACATCAAATATCTTGTCTTTGTTGTGCATTCAATTGAATATGGGTTGAAAAGGATTTGCAAATCATTGTATTCCGTTTATATTTACATCTAACACAATTTCCCAACTCATATGGAAACGGGGTTTGTATATATGTGTATATGTATATATGTGTATGTACAGTCCAACCCAATGTGGCCCCCCGAGTCAAAAAGTTTGGGGACCCCTGCATCAAATGCGAGTAAATTGTCCCTAAAATTGTGGAATGCTCATCCGCATCAGCTGTGAGTCATTTTTTTTTAACAAACTTGGCACCCCTTCAGTTTTGAAGATGCCCTGTGAAGCGGCCCATTAACTGCGGTGACAGATGATGTGTTCCTTGCAAATGTAAGGTAAATAATCTTCATTTTAATCCCCCTGACAGCAGGCAGGTGCACAGCAGGCATACATAGAAGCTCTAGACAGATAATCGCCGATAACGACGTCAAAATTAACATAAGCTGTTTGTGCCGTTCCGCCTGAAAAAGCTGTATCCGTGGGGATTCATCTCATCTAACCATTGCCGCTTGTTTGCCATCCAGCGATTGGCTTAGCCCGGGTTATCTTTGCTTTTTGCACCCACAAAAAAAAAAATGCATAAAAGGCTTCCATTTCACTTCACTGTTGATAGCAGCTGCCTCTCTGATGGCTGTTCCGTTATAGGATGTGCCCCAGCTATGGCGCAGCGACCTCTCGTTAGTGCGAAACCCCCCCTTGCCCCCCTCCTCCCTGCGCACCTGTCTGTGCTGGTATGCAGCCAGGCCTCTTGTGCATTTAGCATGAGTTATGTCACTTCAGTGAACGCGAGCGGCATGAACGATCACCCCTGATGACTGATGCTGCTTACAAATGAGCTCGGCCACCGCGCGTCTGGCTGTTTAACAATTAAGCGGAAATATGGCGTGCAAAAAAAAAAAAAAAACAGATTTGAAATGAAAAATGTAGGACTACTGTCTGGAAAGTGTTTTTTTGGGGGGGATAAGTGCCTAAATGGGATTAGATGTAATTAAAAGATTTGTGAATGGGAAAGTTACGGAATAGGTAAGAGTACGTACATGGAAATTGCAATTTAGGGTGTCTGCCTGATGATAAAAACAAAATAAATTTTAATTGATGCATTTGGCTCATTGCTATGCTGGAGCTAACGGCGGTCGCATAATGATAAAACATTATCAGCGAAAAAAACGCATTATTATCATAAACATATGATAATACAAATATGTGTTAGTCTCTGTCGGTTTATTGGCTTTTTCAGTTAGGTCGGGAACAAAGGAATTTCTGGGGACATGTGTCAAAAAAGGGTTTTTAACAAAAAGTCGCACTAACGGAATTTTTGAAAAAAAAGGATGTTTCGTATATTAGCCACACCAGCGCACATAAGGCGCAGATATAATAATAATAATGGATTAGATTTTATATTGCACTTTTCTATTATTAGATACTCAAAGCGCTCACAGAGAAGTGGGAACTCATCATTCATTCACACCTGGTAGTGGTAAGCTACATTTGTGGCCACAGCTGCCCTGGGGTAGACTGACGGAAGCGAGGCTGCCAGTTTGTGCCTACGACCCCTCCGACCACCACCTATCATTCATTCATCACTCATTCACCAGTGTGAGCGGCACCGGGGGCAAGGGTGAAGTGTCCTGCCCAAGGACACAACGGCAGCGATTTGGATGTCAAGAGGCGGGGAGCGAACCTGCAACCCTCATAGATATATACCGACCAGTACGTTGTGAAATGAGATATTTATATATAAAGATTTTCATTAACATTTTACAGAGATAAGGCGCACTTAAAATCCTTTTTGCGCCTAATGTACGGAATGATTCCGGTTTTTGCACACCGAACTCAAAGCAATTTTATTTGGTACACGGTGTAATAAGTCATACGTGTAGACTGCACACGGCACTCAAAAGTCTATCAAAATGTTTTAGTACGACTTTGGTAAGCTATGAAGCTGCACCGCTTTATGGATTGTACTGTGGTTTAACATACAAGTATTATTATGATTTGTGTATAAGGTAAGACATATTATCTGGCTTTTTATTTCGCAATATTATGCAAAATAAACTTTTCTTACATTCTGGTACCTGCTGATCTGTATTTGGGATCTGCATAAGTTCTGAAAATTTGTGCACGTCCATCTTTGTAGTCGGTGCCGGCACTGTAGTGTATAAGCTTCTTCTATTTCTCTATATTCTTGTTATGGGACATTCATCCTCCGCTGTTGCCATTTCTAATATAAAGTAGTGTAAAGTTCTTACTTATATCTGTCAGTAAACTTGCCATGAAAGCGCTAAAACATACCGGTGTAGTGAGTTTACATTATTCACCCAAGGAACTTTAGTTATTAGAGAGTTCCGGTCGGACGTTTTTTCACGGGACACATTTCCGGTGGTGTTGTTTCCGGATGAGGAGATGCTGCTCCGTTATTGATTGAAGTAAAGTCTGAATGTCATTAAAACAGTTTTGTTTCCTTTTAACTGGAACATGTCCTACCGCTCAGTATTTCTGAGTACCTGTTTCAAGAAGAGGTAACAGCTACCGATTATTTTAGTAATCAATTAATCTGTTCGATTGAGTAATCTGATAAAACACTCTTTATTGCCTCAATCTGTATTTTGGGTAAATAGTTTAAATAAACACATCTTTTTCTGCTCCATAACCTTCGTTCTATGTTTTCACCGACATTGAAATTGTACTTTTAAAAGTAGGAAAATAGGAAATAAAAAAAACTCTCAGCTGTTCGCTGCCACACATATTACGGCACCCATGCACCACCGCTTTCATGTGCACTCTATTGCAGCGGCCTTGCGTATTTAAAGTATCCAGCACTCCATGCGGTCTGGATTTGATAAATTTATATTAATCACACTCATTACATGATTAGTCGAAGCAACAGAATATAAATCAAACCTTTTTAATATCGAACTAATCACACATACACTACCCCTACTTAAATCTCAGAAGTCGTGATTGTACAAAACCCAAAAGTTGTCACAATGTGTAATTCGTAAATAAAAACAGAATACAATTATTTGCAAATCCTTTTCAACTTATATTCAATTGAATAGGCTGCAAAGACAAGATACTTAATGTTCGAACTGAGAAATTTAATTTTTTTTTTGCAAATAATCATTTCCTTAGAATTAATGGCAGCAACAAGTTGGCACAGGGGCATTGTTACCACTGTGTTACATGGCCTTTCCTTTTAACAACACTCAGTAAACCTTTGGGAACTGAGGAGACTAATTTTTTTAAGCTTTTCAGGTGGAATTCTTTCCATTTCTTGCTTGATGTACAGCTTAAGTTGTTCAACAGTCCGGGGGTCTCCGTTGTGGTATTTTAGGCTTCATATTGCGCCAAACAATTTCAATGGGAGACAGGTCTGGACTACAGGCAGGCCAGTCTAGTACCCGCACTCTTTTACTATGAAGCCACGCTTTTGTAACATGTGGCTTGGCATTGTCTTGCTGAAATAAGCAGGGGCATCCATGATAACGTTGCTTGGATTGCAACATGTGTTGCTCTAAAACTTGTATGTACCTTTCAGCATTAATGGTGCCTTCACAGATGTGTAAGTTACCCATGCCTTGGGCACTAATACACCCCCATACCATCACACATGCTGGCTTTTGAACTTTGCGCCCATAACAATCCGGATAGTTATTTCCTCTTTGTTCCGGAGGACACGATGTCCACAGATTCCAAAAACAATTTGAAATGTGGACTCGTCAGACCACAGAACACATTTCCACTTTGCATCAGTCCATCTTAGATGAGCTCGGGTGTTGTTAATAAATGGCTTTGGCTTTGCATAGTGGAGTTTTAACTTGCACTTACAGATGTTGCGACCAACTATAGTTACTGACAGTGGTTTTCTGAAATGTTCCTGAGCCCATGTGGTGATATCCTTTACACACTGATGTTGGTTGTTGATGCAGTACCGCCTGAGGAATCGAAGGTCTGTAATATCATTGCTTACGTGCAGTGATTTCCCCAGATTCTCTGAACCTTTTGATGATATTATGAACCGTAGATGGTGAAATCCCTAAATTTCTTGCAGTAGCTCATTGAGAAATGTTTTTTTTAAACTGTTCGACAATTTGCTCACGCATTTGTTGACAAAGTGGTGACCCTCGCCCCATCCTTGTTTGTGAATGACTCAGCATTTCATGGAAGCTGCTTTTATACCCAATCATGGCACCCACCTGTTCCCAATTAGCCTGTTCACCTGTGAGATTTTCCAAACAAGTGTTTGATGAGCATTCCTTAACTTTCTCATTCTTTTTTGCCACATGTGCCAGACTTTTGAAACATGTTGCAAGCATTAAATTGCAAAAGAGCTAACATTTGCAAAAAATAACATTTTCCAGTTAGAACGTTAAGTATCTTGTCTTTGCAGTCTATTTAATTGAATATAGGTTGAAAAGGATTTGCAAATCATCGTATTCTGTTTTAATTTACGATTTACACAACGTGCCAACTTCACTGGTTTTAGGTTTTGTATTTAGCATTTATGGAATCAGTGCTTTTCTTCCTGTCACTCACACAAACCAGTGCCCCAAGAGAGATGCTTTTTTAGCATAATCAGCTGTAATGCTAAACTAAAAAGCTGAGGGGTTTCGTCAGTCATGTTTTTGTTTACTTTTGACCTAAACACTTAGAAAAAAACTCCTTGGACAATCTAAATGGAATGTTTTCTACATCCTCGCAGTCTGGATTGATTGAGACTTTTATTAGTAGGTTGCACAGTGAAGTACATATTCCGTACAATTGACCACTAAATGGTAACACCCGAATACGTTTTTCAACTTGTTTAAGTCGGGGTCCACTTAAATTGATTCATGATACAGATATATACTATCATATATACTATCATCATAATACAGTCATCACACAAGATAATCACATTGAATTATTTACATTATTTACAATCAGGGGTGTGGAGGGAGGGGGGGATATGGACATCAAGTAGTGGACATAGAGAGAGAGAGAGAGAGAGAGAGAGAGAGAGAGAGAGAGAGAGAGAGAGAGAGAGAGAGAGAGAGAGAGAGAGAGAGAGAGAGAGAGAGAGAGAGAGAGAGAGAGAGAGAGAGAGAGAGAGAGAGAGAGAGAGAGAGAGAGAGAGAGATCAGAAGGCATAAGAAAAAGAAAAAGTATCTGCATTTGATTGTTTACATTTGATTATTAGCAATCCGGGGAGGGTGTTAGTTTAGGGTTGTAGCTGCCTGGAGGTGAACTTTTATTGCTGTTTTGAAGGAGGATAGAGATGCCCTTTCTTTTATACCTGTTGGGAGCGCATTCCACATTGATGTGGCATAGAAAGAGAATGAGTTAAGACCTTTGTTAGTTCGGAATCTGGGTTTAACGTGGTTAGTGGAGCACCCCCTGGTGTTGTGGTTATGGCGGTCATTTACGTTAAGGAAGTAGTTTGACATGTACTTCGGTATCAGGGAGGTGTAGCGGATTTTATAGACTAGGCTCAGTGCAAGTTGTTTAACTCTGTCCTCCACCTTGAGCCAGCCCACTTTAGAGAAGTGGGTAGGAGTGAGGTGGGATATGGGGTGGAGGTTTAGAAGTAACCTGACTAGCTTGTTCTGAGATGTTTGGAGTTTAGATTTTTGCACCACAAAACCTGGATTTGTCTTAAGAAGTGGTGTATGCAACTCAAACCTAAATCTTGCACGGGAATACTTTGGTTTGTTAACGTGTCCGCCTTAAAAAACAAGTTCTCGTGTGTTGAAGCTGTCGCCCCGCCCCATTACTCAGCGATCCTTCCCTGTACGAGTTTGTTTTTCATTAGAGGGCCAGGGAAGCAAGAACGGTGCCATCTTTACTCATCTGCGCCTCGCCCGCTCCTCGACCCCGCTGAGCGAAACAAATTCTCCTGAGTGATGAACCCGCCGGCTATTTGGACATCTGTCTTCTCCTCGCTCGTCGGTGTGGCGGCGAGCGATCCGGCCGCAATGTCACAGGCTCCCGCGACAACTTGTATTAACACCGGGCAGGGACATCTCTGTGGCCCCGGCCTCGGAGATCGGCCATTAGTGGGCTGTCAATGTCGCCAGTTGCCAGACGGGAGGACGAGTCACCTTTGAGGAGCCAGGTAAAGGTGTGATAATTACAGCGAATGCCGACTGGATTGTTATACTGTACGTGTAACCATGCTTTAGAAAAGCCATCCGCCCTCTGTCTGTCCCAGCTGATATATGAACCAATCAGGTAAGTTGTTGACTTAACTGAAGGGAGTAAACACAAACAAAGGGTGTGGACAAAATCAACTGACTCTGCAGGGAAAACACAATCTTTTGCTCAATTACAGTAAGAAGACCACTGACTCTCCTTACAAACTACTACATTAATACTCCCAAATGTTACTATTTCTTAACAATTTGAAATAAGTCTCAGATATACATACCACTGTCGTGCAATGAAATTGTGTTTATTTAAACGTTTTTTTAACTAAAGACAACTGTGTTGGTATTGATGTTGGCTTTAACCCTTGTGTAATGTTCATACTGTTGTTACTCAGCCAGCGTTTGTGGGTCTGATGGACCCGTTGCATTTTGTGGCTTTTAATGCCTCACAATTAGGGATGTCCGATAATGGCTTTTTGCCGATATCCGATATTCCGATATTGTCCAACTCTTTAATTACCGATACCGATATCAACCGATACTGATATATACAGTCGTGGAATTAACACATTATTATGCCTAATTTGGACAACCAGGTATGGTGAAGATAAGGTCCTTTTTTAAAATATTAATAAAATAAAATAAGATAAATAAATTAAAAACATTTTCTGGAATACAAAATAAAGTAAAACAATAAAAAAACAGTTACAAAGAAACTAGTAATTAATGAAAATGAGTAAAATTAACTGTTAAAGGTTAGTACTATTAGTGGACCAGCAGCACGCACAATCATGTGTGCTTACGGACTGTATCCCTTGCAGACTGTATTGATATATATTGATATATAATGTAGGAACCAGAATATTATTAACAGAAAGAAACAACCCTTTTGTGCGAATGAGTGTAAATGGGGGAGGTTTTTTTTTTTGGGTTGGTGCACTAATTGTAAGTGTATCTTGTGTTTTTTATGTGGATTTACTAAAAAAAACAAAACAAAAAAAAAAAAAAAAAAAAAAAAAACGATACTGATAATAAAAAAAAACGATACTGATAATTCCCGATATTACATTTTAAAGCATTTATCGGCCGATATTATCGGACATCTCTACTCACAATCAAACACTTTTATGCTAAAATACTGAACAAATGTTTATCTTATCCCAATAAACACCTGTTTATTGGGATAAGGTTGCAACATTGTTTGTCAACACTGTCTGCTCTCATTTTCTTGCACATTTGACCCTCTGATGTTCTGTGTACCTACACTCTGTCCTCCTCCTGTCTAGGCCTGCTGTGTGTGTGTGTGTGTGTGTGTGTGTGTGTGTGGGGGGGGGGTGGGTGGGTGGGTCCAGTGGACCCGGACATCTTATATGTAATAGAAATGTGTAGGGGGGTGTATGGTGTGTGGTCATTAAATATGTATTCAGATATATGTTCTTCACAGAAAATGAGCCAAAGTCAGTGAGTCTCAGTTTGAAAAATCAATTAATCGTATCATTTTTCTTTAATAAAAAACGAAAACGGGTCCCACAGACCCGAACACCACACAAGGGTTAAGACAGTTTAAGGCACGACTGGGAACACTGTAGCTTTAATACGAATGAGTTGTGTTTGTCCACACTTGTCTCTAATGGAGTGTGTCTCTACTCCTTGAACTCTGTGGCTCATAAAACGGTGCCGTTAATTTATGGTGTTTTTCTCGCTGACGGCCATAATGCTTTGTATTTGTTATGATCCGTTGACTGGATCATAGTTTATTTACGTTTTTTATTCACTTGTTTAAGTTCCGTTTCAGCACCCCTGTTTAGTGTCTCCTTGGTTGCTATGGTTATTCATTGAGTTCACCTGCCTTTGATTTGTGTTCGGGATGCTCACCTGTTCCCGGGCACTAATCAGAGAGCTATTTGGTCGTGCCTTTTCGCTGGTACTTTTATTTGCTTCAATGCAACAAGTAACGTGGTCTACCTTGGTGTCCCTGAGCTATAGCTTTGCCTAATGCTTTTTCTTGTCAGCTATCCCGTTAGCTCCCATGCTATAGGCACATTTGTTTTGATTATTTTGTATTGGTATGTTTTCACAAGAAT